>NW_005842380.1:1003996-1006349 GCF_000455745.1 Alligator sinensis | reverse complement strand
CAGGAATGCTTGAACTAAAGTTCATACAACAAACTTTAGTTCAAGCACCCCGCCACCATTTTTAAGCGTAGGGCTCTGATGCACAAGACTCAGGAGGCTTCTGGAGCAGGGTAATTGCCACGCTCCAGCAGACTTGATTATTAAGTCTGCTCCAACGCACTGGAAATCTGGTCTCAGAGCAGCCTCTGCACTCGTGTGTAGGCACCCACACTTTTTAAGTGGCACTTAATGTGCATGAGCCTATTTTAATGTGCATTACTGGAAGTACACATTTTTAAGTGATCCTTTAAAATAGGCTAATGTGCATTAAAGTGCACATGTAGACATGCCCACAGTGTGCATCTAAGTAAAAAATCAGGTTTCAGTTCTCAAGCTCTTTTAGGAGGCAAATTATGAGGTTATTCCTTAGCTTTGTGGATAGGAGCAAGCAAACTTCCCCGACCTTGTCCCAACACAGCCCCTGACCTGAAGGAACGTGTGTGGCACAACACATACCTTTGGGCCTTTTTTGCTGAGCCAGCTCACAAGGAAGCCAATTAGTGTTAGGTTTTGTCATGGATGTGCTGTATTTTCAGCTAACAGAATTGATTCGGTGGTCTGACCAGAAGAGTTATCTCCCCCCATTTTCTCATGTTACCTAGGCTGAAAAAATACAATGACTTGCAATAAGGAGTGCGGCTCTCTTCTTAAAGAAATGGGGTGACGTTGATGTCACCGAGGACAGTGAAGTATTCCAGCAAAGGGGCAAATGATTCCTCGAGTTCTCTCAGATTGTCAGGCTACAAAGTGACAACATCTTTCTGAAGCGGTTTTTTTGCCAAGTTGCTGTGGTATACCCAATTCATCCTAAATTCCCCAGACTATAATTAGTTGCATCATCCTCAGTGATACGCCATTCTCTGACATCTCATGAGATGGATGGAGTCACAGTTGACCATTGCAATCTGTGGCTCTGGCAGAGATCGGGATAGTGGCACTCAATGCCCTTGTCCAGATTTGATGTGGGGTGTAATAGAGTGCATGTGGAAAGGAAATATTGGTTTTGTGGTGCTGCCTTTTAATCTGGAGCTGTGCAGCGGAAAAACACCACACCAGCAAAGTCAGATCATGGTTTTGCTGTTCTGGTTGGAACAATCCTTTCTTTTTGGTTTGTGCCATATCTTGCCTGGAGAAAAGGGGGAAGCATCTGTGTTATTGCTTGCAAAACAATTCCAGTGCACCCAGCCAAGCCTCAGAAGCAAATTGTAGACTTGGGAACCTGAATCCCTTTGTGAAATGCTCTCCCAACTCTGAAGTTCAAGATCACAAGATCAGTCTCTTTTGGGTTCTGGAAACTTTCTCTTCCCTCTCCCCCATCTCTTTCATGTGAACATCCATATCTGGCTTCCTGCTGGTTTTGCTAGTTCTGCCCCAGATTTCCAGGAGAGAAATGTTTATTTGTTTCAGTGATAAATTTTATTTAATATTTAAATGCCCCTTTTACACAGATTTTTTGCTGTTCTAATCTGGAAGTCCTAGTCTTGCAGGCATGAAAATCCTGAGAACTGATTGAAATCCTTTGGTCTTGGGGTTTTTATATGGTCCTTCCCCTAAAACTTTCTCTGCCTTTCTCTACCCTCTAGTGGTTGGTCTACATAAATGTTAGTGGAGCCCAAGTCCATCGAGGTCAATAGGATTCTTCCCATTGTCTGTATGGTAGCTCAAGCAATAGAAACTCATGCTATCTTCATTGGTTTCAATCCTGAAGGCCATCCCAATGGGTCAATTATTAGGCAAAATGCAAAATGAATACCCAGAAAATCTTCCCATAGTTTTGTTGTGGTGAAATGTGGTGAGATGAGGTTGCTTTAAATTGTTTCAAAACTGAGGGAAGACAGCTGAGACTCTCCACAGAAGACTATAGCCTGATCATCAAACTGCAGTCCATAAATTTGGCTATGGTTACATTTGGTCTTAGCTACAGCTAAAGACTTGCCCCTTCAGCAAATACTGAAGGAGCTCTCAATGTGCCATAATTCCCTGTAAGATAGTCTCAGATGTTGGCACCTCTTTTAATTAATCAGTAATGGGGAGGCACAAAATGGGCCTGGAGAGTAGCATTGCCCAGCTTTCATCTGATTTGCTTCTTCCCTGCTGTCTGATGGGGCTTCATTTAGCCAATACATACCGCTCAATCCCATTAATTCATTAGAACTGCTGTATATTTATCCAGATTTCTAACCCTGAAACTCTCCTTCCACCTATTATTTTACACTGAAGAAATCCTAGCAAAAAGCGGGGGTTAGAATTAGTTGTAATCTTTGGCTAGAGGATCAACCGCAGATGTTGGATTATTATTATTGCAATGTATTTG
>NW_005842380.1:992729-1003965 GCF_000455745.1 Alligator sinensis | reverse complement strand
GCAGGAATGTGTGGAAACTGATGGGACTTGTGAAGGGAAACAGGAGTGTTTAAACCATCTCTGAACCTCATTCCTTTCCTTCTCCTCCAGAATAGTAAAAAAATTATACAGATGTTTCAAAAGGGGAACATGAAGGCCATGGTCTGTGCAATGCCAGCATCCAGAAGGAACTTCTCCAGTTCAGCATCACCTCTATTATTGTCAGGATGACCAGATAGCATGTCTGTGATGACTTCCTTGGTGCTGTGTGTGCAGTTCAGGCATGTTCCTGTCTAAGGTGATTTTACTTGATTGCATAAGGCCAATGCAATAAATAGGTCTAGTCTTCATTTACTGTAACACCCAGGTAAGCCTTCAAAGGGCTGAGCCTGAATCTTCATTCTCTTGTACCTTTTTGATATGGATATAACTCAAATATCTCATGGACTTTGTGCTGGTCCTCTGCCATGGAACGTTTCTCACCTCCAAGTCATACATTTGCCTCCATAGATCATCTTAAATCTTCATCTTTCTGCTTTACACCCATAGCAATGATCCCACTTATCTTTTTTAGCCCCAGTCCTATGCAGTGTGATTTCCAGTGGCCATGTTTACACATGCATTTATGCCGGCTGAAATGTATAGTATGTATGAACAGTTTCATAGTTTCATAGTTGGTAGGGTCAGAAGGGACCTGAGCAGATCATCAAGTCCAACCCCCTGCCACGGGCGGGAAAGATTGCTGGAGTCAAATGACCCTGGCTAGGTGTCTATCTAGCCTCCTTTTGAAGACCCCCAGGGTAGGAGCCAGCACCACTTCCCTTGGAAGTTGGTTCCAGATCCTAGCCGCCCTGACTGTGAAGTAGCGCCTCCTAGTCTGAATCTACTCTCAGTCAACTTATGGCCGTTATTCCTTGTTACTCCCGGTAGTGCTCGGGGAAACAGGGACTCTCCCATTACCTACTGGTGTCCCTTGGCCAGTTTATAGATGGCCACTAGGTCCCCTCTCAGCCTTCTCTTGTGGAGGCTGAACAGGTTCAGATCCCGTCGCCTCTCCTCGTAGGGCCTGCCCTGCTGCCCCCCTCCTCTGGACCCTCTCAATGTTGTCCACATCCCTCCTGAAGTGCAGCGCCCAGAACTGGACACAGTACTCCAGCTGCGGCCTGACCAGTGCCACATAGAGGGGGAGGATCACCTCCTTAGACCTGCTCGAGATGCATCTGTGGATGCATGACAAGGTGTGGTTAACCTTACTGACTGCATCCCTACGTTGGCAGCCCATGTTCATCTTGGAGTCTATAATGACTCCAAGATCCTTTTCTGCCTCTGCTCTGATAAGAAGGGAGTTCCCCAGCCTATAGGTGTGCTGTTGGTTCTTCCTCCCCAGGTGCAGCACCTTGCACTTGTCAGTATTGAATCCCATCTTATTCTCATCCACTCACCCCTGTAACCTGTCCAAATCTGATTGCAGCCTGTCCCTCCCTTCTAGCGTGCCCACTTCTCCCCACATATTAGTGTCATCTGCGAATTTGAACAAGGTGCTTTTTGCTGCTTCATCCAAGTTGCTGATGAAGATGTTGAACAGTGCAGGTCTGAGGACCGAGCCCTGGGGGACCCCAGTGCCCACAACCCTCCATGTCAAAAATGACCCACCCACCACCACTCTCTGGGTGCGGCCCTCCAGGCAATTGGCGACCTATCTGACTGTGTAGGCATCAACACCACAATCTCCTAATTTTTTTAATGAGAATGGGGTAAGAGACAGTGTTGAAGACCTTCCTAAAGTCCAGAAAGACTACATCCACAGCGACACCTGCATCCAAGGATTTTGTGACCCGGTCATAGAAGGCCCCCCGGTTGGTCTGACAGGACCTGCCCCTAATGAACCCATGTTGGTTGCCCCTAAACATACAATCCCCCCCGATGGCCCCTTGCAGATGTGCAGCTGGATAATTTTCTCAAAGAGCTTCCCCAGGACCAAGGTAAGACTAACGGGCCTATAATTTCCTGGGTCCTCCTTCCTCCCTTTTTTGAAAATGGGGACCACACTGGCCCTTTTCCAGTCCTCTGGCACCTCGCCAGAGCACCATGAGTGCTCGTAAAGCTGTGCCAGGGGTCCCATAATGACCTCTGCTCATTCCCTCAGCACTCTGGGGTGATTTGAACATGTCTAGACCCACCAGAAGTTCTCTAACTAGGTCCTCTCTGACCCTGGGCCTGTCATCATGCAGGTATCAAATTTACACTCAAATCGGTGTAGGCCACCATATCTACTGCACAGTATAGGCATGCACATGTAGACACATGACTATACTGTGCAGTAATTTTGGTTACTGTACAGTAAATGTGCACATGTAGACATGTAGACGTGCCCAGAGAGAGGTAAAAGCACAAAGTTATTTCCAGAAATGTCTTGGCATCTCTTAACATTGGGTCTTTTGAACTATTAATGTTAGACACTAAATAAATTTGAAGGGAGTATTTTAAATGGATTTAGCAAAGCGAAGCTGTACAAAAGGTCACATTTTCAAAAAAGATGGCCTCCTGTAGCACCTATGGAACAAATCATGGCCAAAACAATGGAGTGTGACCATCTCAGACATCCCATCTAACATGAGGCAAGCAGTTATCCCCTCTAACATGAGGCCTTTGCTAGACCTTTAAATTTTGCCCAAAAAAAAAAAATAGCTCAAAATAGTTGTTTATAGAAGCAAAGAGATTGAGCATGTTTGGAGTTTAATTTCATCCTCCGAGTCACTCTTAGCTACTGATTCACTACTCTTCTAATGATGTGACTGTTCATTTCAGGGCCTTTTCCAAGGGGGTTTCTCTGATGTTAGGCTCATTTGAACTCTGGGCATGGAAAAACCAGTCCATACAGACATTCCATATATTAATTTAATATTGCCTATATGTATAAATAAACTTGAAATACCCATCCTATTGAATTTCAGCTCTTAAGCTATGTCTATTCAATGCTGATATCTCTGCCCTGCTGTATTAGCAGGGGCAGAGATCCATGCTAATGTACAACTGCTGCTTCTGGTACCCAAGTTATCTCATTCAGAGCTAGGCCAGGTTTCTCTGTGTGGCACTGCACATATCATGTAGACATTTCCGTAGACTGAAGTGTTTGATCAACTCCTTTGCTCTCCACCACAATACTCCCACGCAGGTGTATTGCAGGTTGCAAAGCTCACCCAAAAAGGAGAAGATATACTCAGGTGAACTGGCTTGTAGAGAACTCCAGTATGAGGCTGACATCTGTATTCAGTTTAAAGACAATTTGCTACCTCCTACCTTATACTGCAATTGCGGTAGTAACAGCAGTATAGTCATATCTGTTGACTACCGATCATTGCCAGGAAGATTTACCTAGACGTTACAAGCAGGAGATTGTGTTGTGTTTCCTACTGCTGGCAGTTTCATTTAATAGGTTGCCTGCTTTTAATTTAAGACATGATCTCAGATAGTCCAGCAACAAAATAAATAAATAAAAGTGCTTCTGTATGTTCAAAAGGATAGACGCTCTCTGTTCGGAGCATGTTGAATGGAGACTGTCCTTGCCAACATGTCCAAGAATATCCACATTTTGGTTACCCAATTTGAGGCACCATGCTGGGGTCAGCATGAGTTGTTGGGGATGGTGAAGCTCAGTGCTTCCAGAAAATTAGGACCTTTAAGCTGTTGCAAGATGGATGCCAAAAAAACCTAGGCACCCAAACCATGAGTCGTTTTTAACAATCTTGCCATTTTTTTTTTATAATTGACCTTTAAAGGAGCTAAATCTGTTGCCAGTATAAACTAACATTATAAGTGTTGTGACATCCATTTAAAGTAGCTGAGAATCTGGCCCCCTATCTTGAAAAGGAGGGCAACCACCATTGCCAGAGGCAGTTAAATAGCTTAATATAGCTTTGTAGCATGAACCCCAATTCAAAGCTATTTGTACCAAGACTTTTTCCAGAGCCCCATAAGTCAAGGGACATCTTTCTATGGCTTTCTATCTCTCTCGCTCCTGCCATTGTTAGCACTGGTAGAGATTGTAAAAACGAGAGAGTGAGTGTAGTGTAGATGAGGCCAAAGTGGGAAGCCTGATCATCTGTCATGTAGGGTCACCCAAAACCATTATTTCTTTTACACGCTGTAATTTCAGATCGACTTGTGTAAACAGTGTAAAGATTTATTTTCTCAAAATATCAGAACCACTTAGCATGAGTCACAAGCTAGATTTCAAGCAGATAATTTTCTTCTAATAGATTTTTGGGTTAACAAGATAAAAATTAACATGAAAATGATTATGTGCTGACTGAAGGAAACCTGGTTTTATTTTGTTCCCTATTTGTTTTACAAGGGAAGTCTTCAAATATCTTGCAGGGGCAAAAATATTTAAAGTGTTTGCACATGTTTCCCATTTCCATTTTATAAGATTCATTCACAGTCAGCCAAATGCATCTCTCTCTCCCCCTCTTTTGTATCTTTTTTTAATCGCTAAGGGCTCCAAAGGTGCTTTTGTGCCTGTCTGTCTCTCTTTCTTCCAGCTCTGGAAAGTGGTAAGCATTGCAATGCTAGAAGCTAAGCAACAGAGCTGAAAAAGTCCATGCTGGACAAGCCTCAAAGGGCTATGGGGGGGTGTCCAGTGATTGCTTTGTCTACTTGGTGAAAAGGTGCAAAGTACAGGACTAAGAACCGTGGACCACTGTGAACTACAGCTGCTGCGCTTTGCTAATGCAGATTAAAAGGGATGCTTTTATTGCCAAATCTTGGCTCCTGTGGGAGTTTTGCAGTGGCAAAGTTCACTGGGATCAGGATATTGCCTTTTACCTTTGTAAGGAGTCCCAGAGTATTCGACAGATTATTATTAAAAATCCTCCTAATCCAATACCTAGGGTCCCAGCAGAGAGCATGGCTCTTGCAGGCTAGATGTCATACAAATACATAGTAAGAGTGCCTACGATGAAAAGGCTGGATAACTAAAGAAATGTAGGCACCACATTTCCACTGAAACCAATAGCAGTTCGGCCTCCAAGTATTTTTTTAAAGACTCTGGACAAACGCATAAGAAAGGACGCTTGTACAGGGAGCAGAGTCACAAAGACATATAAGAGTATCGCACAAGAAGTCAGGAGTAGAGCAAGGGATGGAGCTCAGCACTGAGTCTTACCAAGACCATCCTTCGTCTCTGGAGCATCGGCTGCAAAATGCTGCTGCCTCTAGTAGTATTGCTGCAGGGGTTAAGACCATTACCAGAATACAGTGCTATGTCCTATGAAGCACGGGGCATGCTGGACTTCTTTGTATCTTCCCAGGGCATGCACAGTGTGGGCATGCATGTGTAGACACATGCCTGTACTGCGCAGTAATTTTGGTAACTGTAAATGCACATATGTAGACATGTAGATGTGCCCAGAGAGAGGTAAAAGCACTAAGTTATGGGATGGGTGTTATAAGGGCAGCCCAGACTCTACAGCGAGCACCAATGGTGAAATCTCCAAAAGGCTCAAGTCCTATTTAAATATTGAGGCAGGCAAGGTCTGGAGCTGGAGCCTGAAATTTCAGCGAGAACTTTGTAACCACAAACGCTCAAGATAGCACATATAAATGTTCGGTTCTGTCCCACAATAGTGCTACTGTAAAGGCATTCATCAGAAAACTGTTACACAGACCTTGATCCATGATAATTTTAAGGAGGAGAAGAGCCATCTCAAAGTGATTAAAGTTTCATTATTCTGCAAAATGCGATAATTTTCCCTCTACAACCGAATTTTGAGACCTCAGCGAGCTTTCTTCCTCTGCCAAGAGCAGAGAAAAAGGGAGGGGAAAAGTGTGAGGAATGATTAGGCTGTCACATCTTTCTCCCTCACACCTCCCACTTCATAATTACGACAGAAACCTCCGAGAGAATTCTGTAGAAAACGGGGGGACATATTTTAATTGCCCGTATCCTGGTAAAATCCCAGAGTCACCTATCATTAACTTCGGGGAAATAACTGTAGATCTATATGGAGGAAAATGAGACCAGGATCTGGGTTGGTGTCTTTACCATGGAAGTACCATGGAAGGGCAAATTGGCTTTCATCAAATAGCAACAGCAATGAATCTGATCCTCACCAGGCCACAGTTGTGAATGCAGCTGTTTTCATGAGCTTTCCACTGCAGCCAAAAACCGGGAATGGAAAATTGGCCCTTTTGGCTGGTGGAAATCAAAATAGCCCCATTGAAGTTGAGGGAGCTGCAGTGATTTAAGTCAGCTGAAGGAAGGGACTGGAAACCAGGCAAGGGTGGATTCAGAGTAGGGATGGGATGCCATATCCTCCTGCAAAATCTAGATCCTTGGATTTAGGGTTATATATTGGGCCATTTGGACTCAGATCTCTGTCGGACCTTGGATGCATGAAATAAAAAGGTTTGTCACTCTTTTGCTGCAACCCATCAAGGACCAGCTGGTGTAAACCTCAGTATCTCCATCCAGTAAAGGAATTCTGATTTCCACCACCAAGGAGCTTGCCCCATAGATGTTATTTAACCAATTTCCCCTTTTTACCATTTGGTATTGCTTTCCTGCCCCAGCAGCTCGCCAGTGATGTTCATTAGACAACACCTGAAATGCTCTTTTCCGTCTTTCTTCTCTTGAAATGGCCTCAGCCGGCATGGTGGAGTCGTTTTTTTTTTTTTTTACTAAACATGTCAGATTAAAGGTATAACGAGATGAATAAAAGCAGTCCATCTGAGGGCACATTTCAGCTCACACATTCAGTGGCTGTCAGCATTTTGAATGGGATTCAGAAACGTGTCCTTGAAGCTGGCTGGAATGTAGCTTAATGTATCAGGGGCAGCATTAGAAAGAGACAAAAAGGAAGGGGGAGAGAAGGCTTTCATGGAAACTTTCTGTGCTTTTTGTTTGTTTGTTTTGTTTTTAATCCTTAAAATTGCCCCGATTGCAAAACGGGAAGAACTGTAATTGCATTAACAAGGAGACGAGGAAGCTCTCGCTGTTGTCTTCTGAACAAGTCGGAGAAATATTTTGCTATTCTCCCTAAGCAACCCAATGCTAATTGTCTAGTTCTCTTCCTTTACCTATTATTACTTTAGAACAGCAGCTAACTTGGATGAAACATTCCTCATCAAGGGATATTAGTGCTTTACACAAGAGAGCCATGCTTTCCCTTTGCTTTAAAGGTGAATTTGAGGCATAGCAGGCAGAATTATTTCCTCAAGGTCTCCAGATCTCCTGAATACCCATTTAGCGCTGTATCCATAAGGCCAGCTTTTTTCTCTTTCTCAACCTATTTGTTTCTCTCCCCCACTTTTCTATCTATAGTGCATCTGCCTACATATAACTTTTCCATTGTTAAATCCTCCCTCTCTTCCTTTCTCTGTTTTTTTTTTTTACCTTTATGATTGCTCTCATTCTTATTAAAGCTAATGGAAGGTTTATTGTAGATATTTATAGGAGCAGTTTCAGGATTATGCTGGGTTTTAAACCACCCCTTATTCATTTTTGGTAGCTTTCTTGAGGTTGCAACATGGTAGGCACAGAACAAGCTGGCAGTCAGAGACTGTTCCTGCTCTGGAGAACTTGTAGTCTAAATGTACGAGATAAAGACACGAAGAAAGGGAAACGTAGCGATAGTGGCCGAGAAGATAAGTGGAAACCAATCACCCCGGAAGTGTAATGCGGCTAACTTCCCATCCTCGCTGTCCTCAAACTGCACCCTGGAGTCCCAAATCTCTGTTGTACGGAGGAGTAACAGTTTCACAAGGGGGGGAAGTGTGACACCGCTGCTCAAATGCCAAAAGATTGAAGTGTTTCTTAATCAGGATGCCCCATTTTCACCTTCACTTAAAATGTCTAAACTTTTTTTTGGTTTTTTTTTGCAACTTTTCATTTTAAGGAAAATAAGGATGTGTTACCAAAAGCTCGTTACGGCAAAAATGTATTCCATATGCAAAACCTTTCTAACTAAGTTGCATTATCCTTTCCTGAATCAAAATCTGGTGTTGAGATGAAAATACTAGAAGCATAAACAGCTCAGAGCACACGATCGATGCAGACTATCTAGCCACTGAGTAGCATTCATCTCTCTAGTCATCCGCAACTATTTATAGGAAGACAAAGTGCCGTGTTAGAGGGAAAGAAAAACCATGCAAGCTCCTGTGCATTGTAGGGGACTTAAAATATCTCCTTAAAATGTAGATTTTGACTTTCTGCCCAGCATTGCATGGAACATGTTGCCATTAAACCCTAATTGCTAAGTAAATGTTCACTTGCTATTTCTCAGCGGAGGATAGAGAACAGAGCATTTTAGTGCTTAGTTTTCATATCATTTTTGCTTGGGGTAATCTGTTCCCTTTATTTTTATGTGACATTCTTTCGGTTGCAAGTTACTAATCTTCCATTTTGGAACGGATTACACCTCTCTGAAACCAAGAGAAGCGGGGGAAAAGAATATGCTAGACCTTCCAGGAGTTATTTACCCCTTCCCAACCTAAAGATGGATTTCTCTTCTCCAGGTCTGTTGGCACAACCGTTTCCCCCTAATTATTCCTGACATGTCACAAATCACTGCTTGGTTACTGATTTGGAAATGGATTCCTTTGTGCCTGTCCTGTACAAACCGGGAAGCCGGTGGCTCGGATCCAGCAAGGAATACAACACTGGGGCAAAGAAACACACGGGGCTTATGGAATGTATTTACTTAATAAGATGCATGGCATTAATTAAGCTCAGCTTTAATAGGATAGTTCTTTTCCCTGACTTTGCAGCCTCCTTATATTGGGTTACCGCAGCCATGCAAAGTCCTGAGAATAATGACTCTGGGCATAAGCTAGAACAATACCTATTTATTACCGAAGTAGGGTACAGAAGCTGCTGCTGAGACAAATAGCTTCCCCCTTTCCTGGAGGCAGGAAGCCCAAATTCTTCAACATCGATTTTCTTCTCAAGAAAGGCTTCCTAACCACATGGGAGAAGCCAGGCCCGTTAGGGAGCCGCGTGCCGATGTGCCATGCACATAACCCCATCCAGCACAGTCACTCTGGATACTGAGCTGACAACAACTGCAAGGATGTAAACCAGGGTTAGGAAACGAAGGGCCTGAATCTCCTAAAACCCATAGAATTAGGCACCTACTCCCCCCCACCCCTTTGGAAAATCTGTCTGAAATGGTAAATTTGGGGGGGATAGAGACCTTGTTTTAATTTTTGTACAGTGCCTCCCACAAGGAGCTACTGGACCACAACCAGGATGCCTAGATGCTATCACAAGACAAATAACTGATACTTATAAAATGCTTCATAAGGGGTTTTATTATTATTTAAAAACCCCAAGATTTGCAAGATGATGTTTTTTGCAATCTCCCTCCCCTGACAGAGGAAATGTGATGATGCTAAATCCATCCTCTACGCCTCTCTGGAAACCATTTGAGTGGGGAGGAGGCAGACAAGGGAAGAAATAGGTGGGCTAGAATTGACAAAGGAGCGGTGGTTAGGATGCTATTAATTTTCTGGCTGAGCTCCTCAAAATTGGTGCCCTGGTGCACAGGTCCTTTATATCTGTGCACCAGGGTATTCATAGAGACCTGTAGCCTGCCCCTGGATGATCTTGGCTGCTTGGTCAATGAAAAATGGGGGCAAAATCCTTGAGTGGGGGGAAAGCAGGTACAGGCCATTTGAATGGTTGATATCTTGGAAAGTCATCTGGGTTTCCTGGCTCTTAGTCCTTTGCTTAAATCCCCTGGAATAAAACAAATGTGAACACCAACAACATGAGCTAAGATCCCAGGGCTTTGTACCTATAGCAGATTCCTCTCTTCTGTAGATCAATATGGGCCAGGGGATAGCAGCTGTTTTGGACCCTTTAAGTGCCATACTTTCTGAGCAAAAATATAACAATTTTTTTTTTTTGCAAATATTTAGTTGGTCTAATAAAAGATATCCTCTCTGCCAGGAGTCCTGTATATTTTTTGCCTGTAGACCAACATGGCTAAAACCCGTATCCCTGATATTTCTGGGAAGATGTGAGGGCTGTCGAACCATACACCTCCCAACACACATCCCTTTGTTTTCCAGTGTCAAGACAAAGTGTTCAACATCTTTCAGGATTAGCTACTTAAACACCAACTGATTACTAAAAATCCTCAGGATCTGTAGGTATAAAATAACGTATAAGGGGATTCATATCTAGGATATCATATCTAAGCAAAGCAACTATTAGTCATTCATTTTCAATAATGACGGCTTGCCATGCATGTGATGTTATGATAAGGATTTCATTAACCCGATTACCAGCCTCATTTAGACACCTTAAACGATTACTGAAGTAGCAATTGCTTCATCCAGAATTCCTTGATTTTGCATTTTGATAACGGGGGTTAGGCAGGCAGAAGTTAAATTTTAAGGTCACTTACTCAAGGTCATGGTTGCTGCATTGGACTCGAGGGTATACAATTGATATTGCACTATTTGATTCATAACAACTGATGTGAGCTATGACTTCAGACACACTTGGGAAGTGGGTTTAAAACAGGGAAACCAAGAACATGGATGTTTTTACTTTTGGTAGCAAAATCCACTACTGAGAGATTCTTTGGTTTTGCCTTAGGAGAATTCTCCACATCTGAATAAATTCATCATCTGAGTTATTTCAGCAGAAATCATTCTTCTCCAGAGTGGCCCATTAAAACGGAGAGTTGAGCTGTGGGAAAGAGGTTGCTGTTAATCAGTACTTGGCTTCATCACCGGATGATGTTTTGTAAGGGGAACCTCCGATGGAAGTCCGCGCCTGGGATTCAGTAAGGGATTAGGGAAAAATGGCTTAGCCAATTGAAAAAAAAAAAACACAAAACCCGTCCGCCAGAAAGTAAATAAGCAGAGGATCTAGTCTGCACCCACAGACATGGAGGGAAAGAAGGAAATCCAATTCATGTGTGCACTCACTCTTGAACCTTTCCACTGCGCAGGAAACGGTGGGCCATATAACCCCTGTAAATAGCGACATGACTTCAGGTTCCTTTTCAGACATGGCGCAAAAACTTGAAATGCTCCTCGGGGGAGAAAAACATGATCTTTTCTCCATGTTTGAGTTGTCAGTTTTGACAGCAATGATACCAGCTAATTAAATTTGTGTTAATTTATTTTGTCTGATTTGGCGACTGCCTGTCACACAAATCGCACAGTAAGTCAGACTTTTCTTTGCTATAGACTTCCCAGTCTTCTTTGCCCCTCTCCCCCCTTTCCCCTCTCAAACACCATTAGG
>NW_005842380.1:977911-992698 GCF_000455745.1 Alligator sinensis | reverse complement strand
AGGGAAAGTGGACTTGTTTAACTCAAATAAACATGACGAGCACTTAAACTCAATCTACCCTCAATACTTCAGCTTCTGTGTCTGCTTCGGAGGGACGGTACCTTATTCCAGGGTTTGGGGGAAGTTGGAAACTTGCTTTTTCTTTTCAAACAGCCATACTGCAGATAAAATATGAAGATAGGACTTAGAAAAGAATTGTGGATAAAGGGGAAAACCTATCCAGATTTAAGGCTGCTGGTCAATTTGGATAAAGCCTGAACGGTTTCATATTCATAATGAGGGCAAGTGGAAATGGGAAAGGTTTCAAAAGTTCAAATATGTTGGTGTTAAGTGAACTCTTCCCCTTTATAAAGTTATTCCAAAAAAACTGGAGAGAGAGACCAACACCACCGACTGCTGGGTCCCGAGGACACTCACCTGCAATGTGGGATTTCCAAGTCGAGGTCTTTGCTCAGTCTGATTCTGAACAACGAGGTCTGGAGTCTTTCTCTTCCCTCCCTACGTCCACCACAACAGAGCAATGGGTTTTCTCCATTAGGTTACATGCATCTGCCATGCAATGACTTGGGGAGGGAGAAAGTTTGAATTGGTGTTGCTCTTCAGAGCCTATGTGAGGACCCAGATTCCAGCTTAGGGTACCACTCTGTAGGCTATCCCATGGCGGTATATCTCAAACCAGCACTGCCAGATATCCAATTTGATTCAACTTCTCAGTGCTTCTCTGCCTTGTTGTCTAGTGATCTGAGGCTATGCCCAGCCACCAAATTAACGTGGCTTCACATTAAATTCCTACATCTTCTAGGACCTTCGAGAACATTATAACCATCCAACAATTTCTACCTGGGTAGGCATCTTTAGATTAGACAGCAACCATTCGTACTGGTTTTTAGAGACATTGTATGTCTTCTATGCTCCATCCAATGGCAGAAACCACTGCCTTTTCTTTGAACCTACCCATTGACATCTTCTCTCTTTCCATGGTCCCTTGAGCTTTCTTGTGCGTGCCTAGAAAGGTCTGCTGCATGCCCATATCACTGTTCCATTTTCATAGTATCATACAGACATAGAAAATGTGGACTGGAAGGGACCTCAGGAGGTCACATCTAGTCCAACCCCTTGCTCAAAGCAGGATCATTCCCAAATACATCGTCCCAGCCAAGGCTTTGTCTAGCTGGCTCTTAGAAACCTCCAAGGATGGAGACTGCACCACCTCTGTGGTTAACCCAGAGAAAATTTTTCCTTATATCTAACCTAAATTTCTCTCCCCTTCTCTCTGTAATTGCCCCCTAACCCTGAAAAATCCTTTCTCATACCTCTCTAAGCCTTTTTTCCCTACTTACCTTCATTTCTGGAATTGCTTCCACATCGATGTGAGGGGCTGGAAGGGACCTCTTGAAATCATCAGGTCCAGCCCCTCTGCGCTGGGGCAGGAAAGACCGCTGGGATCAGATGACCCCAGTAAGGTGAGCATCCAGACGTCTTTTAAAGACATCTGGAGTAGGTGATCGTATCACCTTTCCAGACCCCGGACACTTGAGTTGTAAAGAAGTTTTTCCTTATGTCTAATCTAATTCGGTCTTCTAGCAATTTAGGACCGTTAGTCCTAGTCTCCCTCTGGGGAGCCCTGGTGAACAGACCACTCCCTGATGTGGGCCCTTTATATACATATCTCAGTGTGCTATGACACCCGCCCTTTCTTCTTCTTTTTTTTTCAAATCTCACCCCAAATTTAATTTCTTCCACTTGTGCTCTGTTCCTGTACCAAACTGAGAAAACAGAGGACCATCTCTAAAGTCTACATATCCTGCTATGACTTATAGTCCCCCCCCCGACACATTCCCTATCTGTTTAGTCTATAAACTCCTTGGGGTTTCTTGTATTTGGTGCACTGTATGACTGTTGCTTTGCTAACAATGTCTGTTCTCTGAGGAATGGCAGGGAAACCATGCACACTATTCTTAGCCAAGCAAGAGCAATGATCACAACTGAGCTCCCCCCCCCCTGTGTAATTCTGTCGAGGTAAAGCAGATCCGGAGAAGGTAGCCTGAGGTCTGATTATTATGAGATAATCATTCCAGGAACCAGGTAAAAGAACGACCCTTAAGGTATTCGTGCTTTTTTCTCTCCCTTAAGGGCATGCACTCTGCAGGCGCTTTATAGCTCCAACTGCCTTTCATGAGCGGTGAAATACAGAGAGGTTCAAAGCTGGAGGTAATCAGAGTGGAAGATGTAGGGAACAATTAGCAGAATTGTTCCAAGTGTCAGGATTAACAGAAATCACACGCACAACAATCTCACCTGCAGATGCTCCCTTGCTCAAGTTCAGTCTCTTGACATAAATATCCAACCTGGGGATTCCCTCATTCCAGCAGGGCTTTGTGCTGTGTTATCGTGTTTACTGTGGCAATTTCTGCATTAAGGGATCTGCAATTTTAAATTAAGCTCTAATTCTCGTTGGCACTGAGGCCCCGATGTACGTGACTTTGGGCTCATAAAGCATTGGCAGTTCCACGCCCCCGCCCTTTTATTTTTATTTTTTGGCAAGCAGGAACACACCCGCCATACCGGCTGTACTTTCTTCAACTTCCAGGGTGGATCTGGGGCTACACAACCTGACAGGAGTGCTTCGCAGGAGAAGATGGTATTACAGGTTTCTTGAGTCACATCAGGAGATGAATGGTTTTTCCTAGCTGCTCCAGGAGCCAAATTACAAGTGATGCTGTTAAGAACTGTCAGCCGTACTTCACAATTACCTGCTGATTCAGTCTCCTCCAAAAGTTTCCCATGGATTTTGTAATATATAAATGATGGCAGTATGAAGCAAGAGGCCAGTTTTATAAAGGCATTAAAGCACCTAAATAGTTATTTACAAAAGTGGCGGCTAAGCAGCTTCGAGTGAAGCACCTGACTCGGTTGCTTATATAAATCCCATAATAACCTTGTCTGCATTAGGTGCTGAAATTACACTGTGATTCTGGCCCAAGAGCTTTCCCTCCCCACTAATTTCTTTCCGTATCATCCTTATCTCAGTAATGCCCGGTGGGGAGCTGACTGGCACCAGGGTGCCCTTCTGCTAGGTCCTGTACAGACATGGAAGTAGAGACCATCTCTATCCCAAATGATGTAATAAAGGAGGAAAGGGCATTAGCCCTGATTAAGGAAAATCTTGGTCTTAACCCAATAATAACATTTTCATCGAGGGAAGCTGAGAAGCAGTGAACTAACTATTGCCCTGACCAGAGCATTTAAGCATATGGTTAACTCTCGGCAAGCCATGGCCAACTGGGACGTTGTTGAGTGAGGTTGTGCTTATGACTAGGAAAGGAGGAAAAAGGTCTCTGGTAGCCAAGGGAAGTGGGAACTGCAGCCTGTTTTTGGTTCTTGTGTCGTGTTAGTAGCCCAGCACATGGAAGAAGAGGGACCGGCTACAGAGAAAAAAGGGGAACATCCAGCTCTCTGAACCCCTGCATAGCATTTCTTTACCAACTTGGGTTTTCTAGAAAATGGCTGAGTTTTTGAAGCAAAGCAGTAACATTAAGCTTTGGTTTTAAAGACTCCACAGAGGCAGATCAGGCTAATGAATAATCAATTATAATTGTATATATACAGGCATATATATGGATATAGATATAGATATGTGTGTATATATAGATATATAGTGTATGTATAGCTATAGCTATATCTATATCTATATCTATATGTCTGTGTGTGTATGTATACACACACACATGCACACATATATATACACACAAACACATATATATATACACACATATACATATATATACACACACTCACACATACACACACATATTATATATATGTATATATAAAATAGGTCTGTATACACACACTGCTAATAAACAGTAATTATTGCATAATTAAACTAGCTACTAGGAGCACTTAGCAAGCAATCAAAACTCCATTAGTAACTAAGGGAGCATTGTTATTGTTCATGGATTAGCTGCTAATTTAGGCCCAGTGTCTGCAAAGTCCTGTCTATGGCTTTCTAATGTGACCACCACTGTGATGTCTGAGTTTTGAACATTCATTAAAAAAAAAAGCAGCAAGGAGTGTGGCTTAAAGGGCAGTGTATCCACAGATATTTTCCTCATCTGCATATTTCTTCGGGCTTCTTACTGCTTCTTTCTTTATCTCGCCATCTGGCTTCCCCCTGCCCACCTTCTCAGTGTATTTGTATACTTCATAAAGTCACGTGTCTGAGTGCATTGGCATTTCGGTGGGGCTAGTCAGACATGTACTCTATGGGAGGACATATGCACCGTGCTCGTTGGCGAACCTGTAATTCTGGAGTCCAGTGATCCTGCACCTAATTTAGCAATCTAGTCCTAGAGAACTGCACTGCTCGCGTGGATGACAAGCGTTCAGGTCACGAAACCTCTGGCCCGGCCAGAAGCATTTGGAAAGGTGCAGCACGTTCAGCAAGACTGGGAAGGGAGCAGAGCATTTTCTGAAGAATTTGCAGAGCTACATCCAAATGTCCTTGGACTGGGTCTGCAGACATGGAAGATGGTATGTGAACAGACAAAACCTGCAATACATATAGCATATTCATCTGGAAGTAGAAAGGGCAGGAAATATTCATTTGGGATCAGAAAAGACCTCTTGCAACCTGAAGATTGCTCTTATTGTCAGTCAGGAGGAATTCAGAGCCATGTTTAATGACCAGAAATCTCAAGGCTTAGGAATTCGAAGGATTTTTTTTATGACACATATCTGAACAGGAAAATGGTTTGTCGTAAATTTTCCCACCAGCTTTACATACGACCTTGAAGTGATTTATGGAGCTCAGGACCAGCCTATTTAAAAGATTGTTCTCCCTATGCCTGTATTCAAAATAACTCCCCTGAAAATCATAGAACGGCCCTTTTTCCTCAAGGGCAAACCATTTTTGGATATCATCCTTCCACTTGTGTCTGAAACAGCCTGAATCTCTTAACCTGCAGGAGCCATGGAAAGACCCATCTCTCATCCCAGGTGCTTGATTAAGGTAGTAGACAAATAAGGCCTCATATTAGTATCTAAAGACTAAGCTTCAGATTTGAAATCCTAGTAGCCATTGCCCTCAACTACTAGATACCGGTGTTACTTCTTATAATTTGGGTCTTTTGCTTACATCAAGAATGCCCCAAAGCACAAGAGACGAAATTCATACTGGGCGTCTCTATACGAGACGCTAACTGCGCAGTAGCCTAATAACATTTTCATCGAGGGAGCCATTAGTATTGGCATTAGATTAAAAAAGGGATCGGGCAAATACTTGGAGGAAAGGTGCCTCAGTAGCTCTTGGGCATGGGAGTTAGGGGTCCAGCCTCTGAAATCAGAACTTCCTAGTCCTTAATGCTAGAGGCTGCAAGTAGGAGAGGAAGGGTGGGGAAAAAAACCTCTGACCATACCCTGTTCACTCTCCGTTTCAGCATCCGCTCTCTGCCGCTGTATGACACAAGATGGACCTATGGTCCGATCCAATGAATGAAGAAAAAATGGGGTATGGTTTTCTTTGAAAATACAGTGGGAAGAATGGCTTGAAAACATGATCTGGATGAATTGATCTTCTCCCTGTGCTCATTCGAATCTGGCCATTTGATGCCTAAAAATGTTGGGTCCTGTTTTCTAGAAAGAGTTAGTAGTCTAGTCTAATGAAATTTTCTTGTGTATGATTGGTATAATACCATTTCCTTGCAATTTCTCAGTTGGTCTAATAAAAGGGATCATTTTGGAACTGAGAGTTCTAGTTTTTTTTTCGTATAACGGAACAAATTCGGGATCTCAGGCAGCTTCGGCAGTATGGTCAGCCAAAATTTGGATGGGGTAAATAATGGAGACACTGCTGCAGTTTTTCCATCAACATTTAACATTTTAAGAGGAAAAGACACCTGTTGTCACTTTAGAACTGGAAAAATGCAGCTCGAATTGAAACATCTGTATGACACCACAGTAAGAAAGAACACAGCTTGATCTGATTTCACTCTGGGTCCTCATCCTGTAGACACCTAATGAACTCAAAGTCAACTCATTCAGTGGGATTACTTCAACCTTGTCTATGGTAGAAAATGCTTGCCAGTATAATTTATACTAGTTTCCCAAACAAAATAAGCTATATTGCAAAGGGCACTTTCCTACCAACATAACTGTGTCTACACTAGGGCTCTGCCAGTATACAAAGCTCAATAAAAAAATTCAAATTAAGCAATTGCCTAACGGTTTGCTGGACCCTGGCTTGAATTTGCACTGCAAGCAAGCGGGAAGAAATCAGCTTTTCAAATAGCACAAGAGCAAATTTGGATGTGACGTGATGATGTGCAAGCAAATTACATCACGTTTAGAGAGCCACTTTTTGGAATCAAACTGCATTTTAAACCAGCAAAACCCCAGCAACCTGGAGTAATGGGCGATGGCTTCAGCTTGAGAATGGAGGGGAATCCAGTGATTTCAACAGTTATCCCAGTATAAAACTATGTACGGGGTGACGCTGTATGTGAAACATCTCCCTTTTGTATATCGACTCATGCCAGCCGACGAGCTACAGCGCACATGCACAAAGTAAGAGGTAAGAACAGGCTGCCAACCCCTTCTTGGGGTTATACGTTTTGTTGTTGTTGTTTTATAAAACTAGTTAGAAAAAAAAATGTTGCGTGCTACTTTAATGAAACTCTGGGCTTTATTGAAACAGCCTCGATGATCTAGTAACACGTTACATCATTTGTCACTAGACACATTGGACACACGTCACAGGGAAAACCTTTTAAAAGCTAAGATATAAGTGGTGTGGAGACAACCCCAGCCTAGACAGGATAAAGAAGGCTGTCTAATTTGCAAATGTTTTTGTGTATATTTACATTTGGAGCATTTAAATGTAAAAAGCAGGGGGGGGGGGGGGAAGAATGTAACTTTTAAAATCTGTCCAGATGTTAACAACATCTGTCCAGATGTCAGCTCCAGGGTTCACTAGAATGACATTTTGTGACCAAAGGGGAGCATTTCAGCTTTTTTTACAGATTAATTGAGCTGTATGTCGGTCCCATCACTCTTTGCTCTTGGCCATATGGCCATATGTCATTAACCCGGGACACCAACAGCCCAAGAAAGTGGAACCATATGTTCTTACCCAAAATAAATAACAAATATGCTGCGTGCATATCTTTTTTCTTTTCTTTCTTTTTGCAAGTAAAATGGGCACCAATAAACTTTGCACACAACATTCACACACCAACACACCACAACCACTAACCTGAGCCACAGTGATGACATGGGGTTCAGCGCTTCTTTGCTTCTCAGGGTGGCCCGGCTCGGTCTCCATGTCATCATTGAAACAGTAGGAAGGGGAAAGAGACGGGGTGCTTCTTTCACCGGTCTGTTGAAATCATGCCCCATTCTGTAGGGAAAACCCCTCTGTCTGTCATCGAAGGGTCATTTTGATCAAGCCCCCACGATACTCGACGCCATCTGGAAGCGCCTCCGCTTTCTCTGCACATCTAGGATGCGCGCGTCTCCATTGTGCAGTTTGACCCTTGCATACGAGTTCTTACTTCCTGCCTGTTGACTGGACAAATAGAAAACCTCTGACTTTCTGTGACAATCTTTCCTCATTCACATCAACCCATAGCTTTTTAGATCAAGTGAGCAAAATTTTGCATTCAGTTCAAAAAGACCAGCCTAATGCTTGAAGGGGAGACCCTGCTGTCACAAATCCAGCAAGAGACAGAGGGTCGGAAGATGATGGCGAGCTTTGCTGCTGGTGTAGCGTGGCATTCAGCAAACTACTCCACCTCTCCGGGCCTTTGTCCCCATTTCTAAAATAGAGGTACATGTTTTGAAAGTCTGATGAATTTTTATCTGATAAAAATACTCAAAAGAAGCTCAGAACATTATCATTATTGTTGCATTTGGTAGTACAAGCCCAGCTTTTCTATTTTAAAACAAGAACAATGTTGCTACCTTTCTCCTTTAAAGTTGTTGGTTCTTGCCTGCACTAAAAAAAATGCTAATTAAATATATATGCCAAATATATTTTTTTTTAATCAAAGGTTCACATGTTTGATTATTTTAAATCTTTAAAAAAACAACAAAAAAGCACCTGTAAAGAATCACTTCGACTTCATACAGGGAAAGGTTAATAACTGGAAAAATTACTTGGGATAAATTTTATACCTATCAGCTTTTATCTCCTCCCTTGAAACCTCATTACAGATGCGTTACTATGTTTATCTACAAGAAGAGGAAACATTGTACTAGAAAACATTTGCCTCCCTTCCACATCCAAGTCCCGGAGAGGCCTAGGGACCTATATTTAGAGAAGGTGGGGAGGGGGCTGGGTATGATAAGCCCATGCTCGAATAAAGGCCATTTTGTCTTGCCGGGGGCATGCGACATTGCTCAGAGCGTGTGCTCAGCATTGCCCGAGGAAGCCACCGCAGGAGCGAGGCTCCCAAATATTATTTCTTGTTTGTTTGTTGCTTTTACCCGAGCCAAATGTTGAGCTCGGCTCCGAACAACACGCCTTTGCGGTGAAGCCTTGCAAACCTGTTTGTTTGGTTCGGCAGCCTCCTGGGTAATAAAATAGCATGGCAGTAGACAGTGGTCATATACACAGTGAGTGACCTGCAAAGGGTTTTATTTTCTGAAATGAAATCTTCCTATTTTCCTGAGCAGGAAGCAGCTGTGACCACCTGAAACCTGAGATCCTGCTCCTGCCTTTGTTTCAAGGTCATTTGCATCATCACAGATCCTCGCAGGAGGCGAGAGGCTTCAGACCAGCTATGAACTGCCTGCCCAGAGGAGTCTTCCATCTATTGACTCCTCTGTGAAATCCTATGAAACGTGAACTTTCATTTCTACCCAGGAGAACTTTTACAATCTTTTCTCCAATGCCTGAGCCAAGGGGGTTTGTGCCTGAAAGCTTGCAATTAAAGACATTTTTTGCAAATAAATTGTTGGTCTAATAAAAGAGATCATGTCCACTATGAGTCCTGATTGCCTTGACCTATGAAAGGACACTTGCTCTGTGTTAGTCTTCAAATGGCCTTTCCTAAAAGAAGGCCAGTCCTACACAATAGCCCAGCTAGTTGTTTTGTACATTTAGGGGCTTATTATAACCTTGGTCTCTGCTGAGCCTTTCCCTTGTCTGCTCCTTAGCTCTCATGCACAAACCAAGGGCTTCTGCATCATTCATTTTTCATGCCCCGATACCCACTGTACTTTCCCCACTGGCCAGTAGCTTTGATATGACAACTGATATGACTCACTCTAGGGCTGATGTAGTTTTGGAGAAGGTGGAGGCAATGGTATGTAGTGGGCTGCACTGGTAGGAGCGTTGCCAGCAGACTGAGGGCAGTGATCCTTGCCCTCTATTCGGCACTGGGGAGGCCACATCTGGAGTGCTGTCCCCAGCTGTGCGCCCCCACTACAGAAAGGATGTGGGCAAGTTGGAGAGAGTCCAGCAAAGGGCGACAAAAATGGTTGTGGACTGGGGGACAGGACTGGTGAGGTCAGACTGAGGGAATTGGGCTGATTTAGTCTGGAGAAAAAAAGACCAAGGGGGATTGAATAGCTGAATGGAGCTGGGCTGGTCTCAGTGGGGGCAGATGGCAGAAGGAACAATGGGCTCAAGTTGCAGCAGGGGAATTTTAAGTTGGATATTAGGAAAAGCTTTTTCACAAGGAAGTTTGTAAAACACTGGAACAGGTGACCCAGAGAGGTGATGGACTCTCCATCCTTGAAGGTTTTTAAGTCCCAGGTAGACAAAGCCTTGGCTGGGATGATGGAGTTGGGGATGGTCCTGCTTGGAGCAGGGGGTTGGACTGGATGTGACCTCCTGAGGTCCTGAATTTTCTATTTGGATAGATCCTAGATGGCTCTGACTTCCCTTTTTCATGTGTCCCAGAAGCCTATAGATGCTCCCTGCCTGCCTGCCATCCTATTGCTCATGGCCAATCTGGCAGGGCCCCATGTGCAGTGCTTTTAAATGATCTGTCTCTTTTCTCCCATTCATCTGCCATGTCTGGGAATCCTTGTTTTCCGTCTCATGTTTTCGTTTCTGGACTGGCTAGAGCTATCCTCTGCCATGTAAGTCTGCCTCTCTCTCTTTCCCCTCTCCCCTGAAAGTCCACGTCGCCGTGTTTTCAGCTCAAGCCGGTGTGTGCACGCTCATGTGCATGCTCTCGCCCTTGGTAGAATTACCACATACGTAAAGCAGTAGGGGAGCGGGGCTTATCAAGTTTCTCTAAGCATCCTGGGATATCCTCTGTTGATTTGCTGGACTCCTGGTTGCTTCTCAGAGCAGAGTTAATCTGATCATATTTAACATGCATTCTTTAAACATGATCTTATTACAGTTCAGGGCGCTTGTTTTTGCTTATTCGGGCTGACCTTTGGCGTCTCTTGCCGTCCTCTGCCATGGTCAAGACCTCCCAGCTTGTTGCCTGGTGGCCCCCAAAGGAAGGTGTGAAGATTAACAGCCTAGAGGATGTATTTAATGAATAGCAACAAGGGATTAGTGACACAGTGTCACCTTTCATGGCCCTCTTTAACCAGGCGAGCTGACACCCGTTTATTTTTGTTTGCACTGTTGAGTAAACTCTGGAAACTGGCTGGATTTACAGTCCTCACTGCCCCAGCTAGGAGCCCCCTTCTGTCCATTGGGCTTTGCATGGGATGACAATAAAAGCTTTAAATTCCCTCCCACCTTTCTCCCAGGGGAAAGCCTCATACTCCTCTTGCCCCCTCCAAACCTACAGGAGAAAAAACAGTTGTGTCTGCAAAACAATGCTTTAAAACCTAGGAAGGTCTGATTGACAGCCTGGATTTGCAATACTTCAAACTCTGTTGAAGGCGGACTCTGTGTGCAACTACTCATTGCTACTGTGCCTTTTGAAGGATATTTTATACAGACTGTTGTTTCCTTCCAGCTGCTGACACCCTGTACGATGCTATGGTCAGTGTAGTCTCTTAGGTAGGTGTAAGGGATAAATCTCTCATGCCCCAATACCCATTGTGCAGCAACAAAGGAGCTATTTAATCCATGTAATTATAATTAGGGATCTGATCCTAATTCCCCTGAAGTTAATGGCACACAGCATAAAACCACCCAGGGCTGTGGACTAGGTCTTTCAGGATTGTACCTATGAGATGCTGAGGACCCTGGCCCAGATCTAGCGGAGTATTTAAGTGCATGCTGAATTTTAAGCACGACTATCAATGGGACAATGCATATAGTTAAAATTCAGCAAGTGCTGAAGTACACTGCTGAAGTGGGATATATGTGCATAGAAGTGCTTCACAGATGGAGTCCCTTTTCCATACTGGGACCATGACACAGGTGCTAGGATCAATGCAGAGTGCCTTACCCAGTATGGTTTAAATGTCTGAGCAATGGGGGTTGTAGTCTTCCCCCTTCAGAGATCATCTTGCAGGCTAAAACTTCTCCAAACCCATCATATTTTCCTAAGAGTTGCCTTAAATTCTTCTTTTCTTAATTTCGTCTCATTCCTCCATAAAACCTCTCTCCCTGGGCATTCCTCCTAAGCAAATCTTCTTATTTGGTGTCTACACCCTTCAAATATTTGTAGACCTTTATCTTGCATACTCTTGCCTTAGTCACAGTTCTCCCTCTTGCCCAGATTTGGCATATCATAGTGCAACAGCTCAGGAAGGTGAGGAAAAGATACCAATAATAAATGGAGACAGCCCAATCTGGCTGAAAAGCCCATCTTGGTGCATAGCTGGGTGAAGGGAAAGCATTGTATGTGTAGGCAGAAGTTGAGCATAAAGCTTATGCCCTGGAATTGGTATACACAGGGAATATCTATAGGGGGAGATAACATTTAGTTTTCTTAGAAACCTAAAAAAAAATGTGCCTTAATCATAATATTGAGTTGTGCAGGAGCTGGGAAACTGTGAGGCCTTATCTCCTCCGCACCGCTTCCAACAGCAAATGTTGCAACTGTCTGAAATGTAATGCGGGGCTGAGTGACGTGTCTCCAGAAATGAAGCATTTGAAGTGGCTTTGGTTTCTTCATGAAGCAGGGAGTATCCCAAGTTCTCTCTCACTTCATGCCAAGGTCAGGGTCTTGATATGCTTCACGCCTGGGAAAAAAACTCACGGTGCTCGCTGAGCCGAAGTGTCAAATGTGTTAGCCCCAGGCAGATACAGTTATTTGGGTTGATTTTATTTTTTTAATAATATCTAGAGATCAGATTATTTTTCCCCCCATAGTGCCCATTGCAAGAAAGCCAGGGAATGCATTTCCACATCCATGAATTATTTGCGGGACCAGTGTTTTTTCCATGCAGATGCATGAAAAGTTGCACCGTTCAAAAGAGGTTTAAGCAGAGTGCATCGCCGAGGGATCAGATTCCCTCTCTTAGGTTACAAGAGATGATGCTTTTGATTGGATTTGTAATTTTAGTTATCTCCATAGCCAAAACCACAGAACGACAGGCAGTTTTTATATCCATGGGTGTGCTAGCTGTGAAAAAATCACAGTGGAAGGGGAAAAGTAGGACCGAGGTACATTAGTAAAGCTATGGCAGGAGGATCAGTCTAGATTAGGGTGAGGATCAAGACACCTCAGCAGATCACAGTGTGGATCTGGATCTTTGGGGATCCCTGTTGTTATAGTCTGCCCACAGAAATGTGTGAGGTGCTAGACCTGGACTAACAGAAGCTGCTGCCACATGTCAGGTCTAATGGGCCCAGAAAAGAGCCGAGGAAGGAGATAAAAACTCAGCATGCTGATCTGAGCCAGTGCTCTCAGCCTCCCCCTCTGCTTCCCTTTTTAATCAGATGTTTGTGCATAACACACATTTTTATCTTTGGGTTTTTTTAAAGCAACCAAACACCCCATACCACCTTCCCAGAACGGTCTCGGATAAGCGTGCATGCTCCCTGCACGTGGCAGAGGTAGGAAGGAGCCATGGCCAACGCCACCACAACCCACTCCCCTGCAGGGCAAACAAAGTGGGGTGAAATCAAGACTTCCAATCCAGCCACTCCCTCTGGAAAGAAACCCGTGAGGGATTTTTTTTCCCAAAGGCTCCTTCTGGAGGAATGCAAGAAATGCCTTCTGCTAACCCACTGGAGCCATCTTGAGTATTGCCCGCGGTCGGTACCCGGCTTCCTGACAGTTGGCGCGGCTGCCCCGAGGAGCCTCTGATGCTGTCCGTGTGTCTGCACAGCTGGATTCCTGAGGCTTAGCACCTGCATTCCTGAACTGAGCCCCGGTCCTAATTCCTGATTGTAGGAAAACAACATTCCTCCCGTCGAGTGAAAACAGTCGGACACAGTTCATAAACCATCTTCCTGAGGGGAGAAGTGCACACGCGTGGCACCGTAGCATAGAAGTGTATTGTCCATAGCTCTCTCGCGTTGCTGGCGGTGCAAACCAGCTGCTGTTTGGCCAAGTGCTCTGTTTAAATATTCAGATCGCCTCGCTGGATGGAGCGACGATCAATATGCCACGTGTCTGTTAATAAAAATGCTTCCTAGAAGCTGCTGGAGCTGAGCTTTTGACTCCCTGATATCAGCCACAGACCTGTATCAGAGTGCCCGCCGTCACTGTGGATGCTTCTATTCAGATCCAAATCCTCCTAACTTTGCAGCTGGTACAAGCCCTATAACAGATCTGAACAGCCTCCAAACTTGGAAGGAAAATATGTCTGAATGTACATACATGCTTAGAAGCTCAGACTAATCTCCACTTTTCATTGGCTGTACTCAAGCAATACCGATACTTATTTTTTTCATAGAATCACAGAAAATGAGGGTGGGAAGGGAACTCAGGAGGTCACATCTAACCCACCCTCCTGCTCAAAGCAGGACCAGCCCCAGCTACATCATCCCGCCCAAAGGATAATGATAAGTTAATCAGGACTCTTAGTAAAGGTAATATCTTTTATTAGAGCAACAAGATTTTTGCAAAAAAAAATATAGTAGAGGTGATATCTTTTATTAGAGCAACTAGATTTTTGCAAAAAATAAAATCTTTAACTGCATTTTTTTTTTTTGTGGCAAAAATCTAGTTGCTCTAATAAAAGATATTACCTCTACTACAAGTCCTGGTTGCTTTTTCCTCTAAACCAATATGGCTACAACCTAGAAACCCGACACAATGATAAATGAATACATTTTCAGGGAGAATGATATGCTAATATATATTTTTCCACCATGTCCTAGATCTTCTGGGATCAGCTCATTTTTCTTTCTATTCTTCCACACTCCTACAAACACAGACTGGTTCTCCAGCATGTGTCTCACCATTAATGGGATGTTGCCCCTTCCAAGTCTAGTTAATGCTACTGCTACAGCAGGTCAGCGACATCAATTCAGGTCCAAAAGGAGAGCTTTATTGCCTTCCCATTCTCTCCCAGGGTTGAGAAGATCAGCTTTGAAGGGCACATGCTCTCTGAATATAGCAGCACAAGTTGTTTACCTGTGGGGTGGCCCCAAGTGATATGTTCTGAGTTTGCAAGGGGAAAATGTCTTCAGTAAAGAGCCTCTTAGACCTCATGTTCCCGTTACGTTTTTCACCTACCTTCCTGGTATAGAATTTGGAATCCCTGCTCCTTTTCTTACTAAAAACAGGGGCAAAACTTATAAGTTTTAGTGTTGTATCTTCCCCAAGCTAAACATGGCTTGGTGGTCAGTGTCTGCGTGAGCAACTGCTTAGTGGTGTGTGCACCCAAATCAGAGATACGAGCCTATTAGACTCATATCAAGACTTATGCTTTCAGTGTTGGCCAAGATAGAAGCCATCATCCATCAACTGC
>NW_005842380.1:925828-977880 GCF_000455745.1 Alligator sinensis | reverse complement strand
TTTCCCTACCTGTATGTTTAGTCTTGGCCTGATGGGGCATCATCTTCTGGGAAACGGAAGAGTCTGGACCTCCACAACCCATGTCCTGCTTGACCTCTCTGCTGAAACTGCCTGTAAAAGGGGCCAAATAAGCATGTCAGCTCACCAAGGAGTATGCAGCAAAAGCAAGCATGGACTCAATCATTGCTCCCACCTCCCTGTACCCAAGAAAAGCTGGCCGTTTGCTGAAACTGGAGGAAGAGGAAAAATGTAATTGCACAAATATTGTTAGAAACAGATCCTCCTCCACTGGAAGCTGCATTCCTGTCGTGTTTGGTGTCACTTTGCTCCATTCTTGTAACTGGAGAGTTTTTGCTCCACTTGTGGATTTATATAAATTTAATGGCCAAGGGGTGGGGGAATGAAGAGACATTTACACACAGCGGGCTTGTTTCTTCTCTTCCTTTTGCAGTGTAATTGTCTAATTACTTTCATCAAGTTGCTCCCAATTTCCATAGGTAATGAAGGAGAATTAAAATCAGGATTGCCACTCACTCACTATCCTTTCTTTTATGATCCAAAGCGATGGTCTTTCCATTGACTTCAGTGAGCTTTGTAGCAGGGCCATAGCTATAAATAAATAGGCCAGATCATTAGTTGGTATAAATCAGTTGAGCTCCACTGACTCCAGCTCCTTCAGAAGGAAGTAGTGTTTTCTTTGTATAAGGTTGTGTGGGGATGAAGGGTTTCTTGTCCACATCTCCATATGGTAGCTGAAGTCTGGAGTGTGAAGGGTAGGATGAGAGCTGGCCAAAATTATTTCACTGAAACTTTTTTTTGATGAAAATCAACAATAATTTTTGACCAAAAATGAATTTTTTGGCCATATTTTTCAACAACAATAAATTGAAAATTCAGTTGAAACTGGAAACTGAAGTATTACAGCTTTTTGGGGGCTTTTTTTTTTTTACTCTCCTTCCTTATTTTTCTACCTCTATCCTTTCCCTTTTCCCTTCTCTGGTGATAAAAAGGAAAAGCAGGAGGTTAAAGCAATTAAAATTAATTTTTGTGGTTGAAAATGTTGTCCCAAGGTATATTGCCTTTTTCAAGTAGCTCAAAGGCAGGCCACTGCTCTCATGTCTGGGCTGTGTCAGTCTTGATGCTTTCCATTCTTATGGGTTTGTATCCCTACATCAATCTGGGTGTAATAGCAGTTGAGAACCAGGGAATGGCAGGATCAAGTTGACAAGTGAAAGGGATAATTGTAGAGGGATAATTGCATGGATTAAAGTGGAAATCTTGTAAGGCTGAGCAAAATGATGGTAATCCCAGACATGGGGTTTTGCAGTGATATTACCTGTGTCACAGCTGTTATATCATTGTTGAATGTCAAAATGACTTGACATCACAATGAATTGCTCTTTCTCTATTGCTCAGGGTTTGCAGGAAAAAAAAAATCCAGGGGAAACGTATTGATCGTGTGTGTGCAACCTGTTTACAAAACTTTCCCCTGAGCCTTTGCTGCGGTTTTCCCCCCCTCCCCTGGTAGTGCTACAAAACCACTGGACTTGCAAGTCCCGGTCTGTATTTCTGGCCCCTGAATTCAGTAACCTTTCCTTTCTCAGAATTGCTCTTCATCCTCTTTAAATCAGGCTGCCTGAGTATTCAAATCTTGGTTACAGGCAGAGGAGCAAAAAAAAAGGATTTAAGTTTCTTAAGGAAGAGATTAGTTCCCCAGCGAAGGCCCCCTACCTGCAACAGGTGCCAAGCCATGAAGTCAGCCTCTTATGTAAATAGGGATGTTGTATCTTCTTAACTCTCTGCTCATCAGATTTCTCTTTTGCATTCGTGTTACCAGCCTGGCTGCGTTCCCGAGCCATGACACAGGACCAATCACTGCGAACAACTACCTGCCGTTTCTCCTAAGCAAAGTCCTTGAAGAAGAAGTGGATCCCACAGTGGGCCCTGGTTCCCAAATGAGAGTGGGCTGCTGCTGCCAGAACAGATCCTGAACTGCTTTACCAGCTCCCCTAACTTCTGTTACACCCCACACACACCCTGTGGGAATAAAAGACTCCTAATACATCAGTGTAAAATGCATCGGCTTCACTCTGCTGGAAAGTTGTGTCATATGTGAGAAAAGGAAAAAAAAACAAAAAAGGCAAGCCTCAGCAGAAACCAGGTGTTGTGCAGCGTGTGCGTGAGAAGGGGCAGATGGAGAAAAAGAAATTTTGTCATAGCAGTGTATTCCCCATCCCCCTCCCAACCCCAGCACCCACCTGATACTTCATTGCATGGCGTGTTATACGCCTTCAGCAAGAGCGTGCACAGCTTGACAATAGGTGACCAGCAAAATGCCCATTTATTAGCCTTCGATGTATTTGTATTGGCACTTAGACAGGTGTGCTCATCTGCAATATAAATTGTGTGCATCTACATATCCTCAGCATGGGGCCTGACATTCGGTGCTGGAGAAAGACACCAGTTGCATTGCCCAATTAAGATCACATCAGCACCGTACGTTCCAAGATGCTCTCTCAACCCATTCTTATATTCAACAAAAACTTCTTGCCACACCATCTCTCGGCTTTCATAAGTTTGAGGAGTTGCTATTACTGCTTCAGTTCTGATATTGCATCATGGCAAACTATCTCTGAGTACTTACAGCCGTGCAATTGTTATCTGAATAAATGCAGGGAATGGAGATATGAGATAGGAGAATTTGTCTTCACTATGATCCATAGGATGGTGGACGACAACTGACTGGAACTACACGCCCAGGTACCGAATTCTACGCCCATAAACATCAAGTCATGGCAGGCGAGGACGTGGGTGTGTGGCCCTCTGGTTGGGACTCATCACTGATGTCAGCCGGCAGGCTGAGGTCCTATGTTGCTATAAACAATATATATATTTATATACCTCTCTATAGAAAGAGCACATGTTAGATCCCTTATAACTTGGTGTCTATGTTGTGGCATGCCTAATGCACTCCTAAGTTTAGAGGCATATAATTGAAGCATGAGACATTCTAGATAATAACCCTTAACAGGTAAAAGTTCCTTAGTAGTCAAGTATTCGAGTAATTTGCCGACTGGGGCAATTAGCATATTTTTAGCAATCAAAATAATTTACTTCAGGTCATTTAGCCTGCTTTAATACAGTATAAAATTACTTAGGATATTGAGACACTAGGTCCAAATGCATTTTTAAAGGTTCACACTATGCCCAATGCATTTCTTAAGTCCACAATGCTGAATTACCACGGTTTACTGCATTACAATTTTATAAGAGGATCTTTTCATGGAGCTTCAAGACATGGGGCTCTGAAAAACAATTTGATATATGCCTTGGCTCAGGAAATGGTCATACAAGATGAAATGCAGTTGGTTCAAAAATGGAAAGAAAAAAAAAAAAACCCCGAATAAAATACCTCTGCAGCTAACTCTGCATCATTAATACCCTTCTCGGATGTCAATGAAAATTCACTCTTGTGTCTTAAAAAGCTCAGTAGGCATTTTAACATTACAAAATTCATTTGTGAAACCTGCTACCAGATGTCTCAGAGGGCTAAGAAATGTGCTGGCATAGTAGCCTCCGGGGCTGATAGAAATGTATGGAGTGAGGAATCATCTTTGAGTAGGATGCAGCTCTGTAATGCAAGACTCACTTGATTATCATGAGAGGACTTTTCTGTGTCTGTTTTCTTTCTTGTGGAGCCCACTGCTTTTTACCCAGATGCAGGGACATGCATGCATACATGCACACACACACGTGCATATCATATCTCCCACTACCGAACTCATCACTGGATTTCCTTCGGTCAGACAGTGGGACAGAAAGAGCTGAAGTTAAAAACAAAAGCAGCCGGTGCAGAACAGAGGTTGCATATTGGATTCTCCTTTCACTTGTACCGCGGGGTAGCAAGGATCACCCTACCTTGTTTTGCACCAGATCCAAATTCAGACCATTGCCTGCATCTTGTATGTAAGTCAAACTGTCTGCTATACGCATGTTAGGCCGCATCCTCAGCAGACGAGGGTCTTTGGGTAAATGCGATATCTTTTATTGGACTACATAGTTGGAAAAAAGGTGCTTTGTAAGTATTTGGACACAAACACACCCTTCTTCAGGCATAGGGAGAGTCCCTCTGCTTTTAAGGGGTGAAGATCATTCTTCGAAATTAAACTTCTCGCTTTTAGTACATCCCTTTGTACACCTCTTCCAAAGCAAATTAGACACATCCGTCACTAAAGTGGCATGGTTTGCTTGGCATCATTTTATGGTAGGAGCTGTATTTTTGCTACAGTTGATTAGCACGTGATAGGGATATCAATTAGGAACTGGATCCGATGATCGGTAGGGTCCCATCCAGTCCCTAACAACTATGAAACCACAGGATAGGGATATCAACTCTTTTGTCTAATAGGATGAATGGGACTTTATGTGGTCCTTTGCTTACCCCAGAGACTAGATAGGATGGTCCAATGCTGAAAACCAGAGAAAGTAATTTTTTACTTTGCAGCAGTGGGTCTGAAAATATTAAAATCCATGAGGTACTTGGTCCCATTTGCTAATTAAACAGAGCATGAGTGAGAATACATACTGGAACAGCTGGAGAGGTCATGGATGCTTCATCATTGGGTGTCTTTAAATCAAGACCCAAGTCTCTTTGTCAAAGATTTGCTGTAGCTCAGACAGGAAATACGGTATTAATACAGGAATTATTGGGTGCCATACTTTGGTCTGTGAGATGCCGGTTGTATGAGATGATCTCAATGAAACCTCCTGGCCTCCGTATCGTTAAGGCTATGGATAGATATGATCCAAGAAGCATGTTCATGGGTACCTGTCTCCGGCTTTTAGTTCTGCTATGTTCTGCTCTTTTTCTCTGCTGCAGTACAGCATGTTAATGCACCTTGTCTCTCCTGCCTGGAAGCTTATAATCCACTCAACATCCTGCCAAGAACCTCATCCCAGTCGTTCTGTCATAACAAACAGACCTCTTTCCCCCCACGGGCTGCAAGGGCTGACAGAGGAGCTGACAAAAAGCAAGCGGAGGAGATGAAGTGGCTTCTAAGATATATATTTTTTCTAGCACACACTCCCTGTCAAATTGCAGGATGCAGTCAATACAGTGAAATTACAGAGTCCTGCAAAAAAAAAAATTTTTTTTTTTGATTCCGAATTGGGGGATTAATGGTCAAAAGAATGTTCTTCTGGGAGTAATCTAAGTGTTATATTTACATTTGGCTTGGAATTATTTGCAGGGAGGAATTTCAAATGCAAATATTTTAAAAGCGTAGCATGTAGAGAGACACTGTGGGCACTTCTGTTTTCCCTAAAAAAAGAAAACGGTTTTCTTGACTTTTTTTTTTTTAACTGGAATCTTAATGAGACCATAATTACGACAGCAAAAGAGGAAAAAATGTAGCTCTTAAAGGTTTGCTGTTACTGTACATATGGGGCCCTGGAGTTTTCTTTAAAACAGAAAAAAATTAAAAAATTTTTAAATTATTTATTTTCCAAAGTGGTGCAAAGGGGAAAAAATGACTTAGCTAAGTAACTCTTGTCCATTTATGTGCTTACTCTGTATTTTCCTTTTCTAAGAAAATATATATGGATGGATGTTGAAAGTAGGCATGATCTGTTTGTCTTGGCTCCCTCTTTTATCTTGTTTTATTGTGTTACCATTACATGGAGTGTGTTAGCAACAGCAGATTTGTTGAGTCTCTTTCCAATGCCGTGTGTCTCTGGAGTGGAAAATGAGCTGATTCCATTGCTAAGTTTCTGACCCTCTGGGCTATATTTTGGGCCTGTTCATCATGCTATGGTCAAAATTTTGACTTGCAAATATTATACTGGTCAAGGGAGTCTTGGCATGAATACAATGAGCTTATCTTCTAACCCTTTCCACTCGTAGCCCAGTTGTTAGAGATGCATCTAGAAACATTTACAGTCTTAATTTTGTAGTAGCCCGAAGGGTTGTTTTCCACATTAACTCTTCAGTTGTACTGGTTTATAGTCTGAGTACCACACTGCAGTTAGTTGCAAAACTGCTACCAAAACCAATAGGGCAGAAAGAGATGAGGAAAATCTCAGATATGCTTCAGTTTTCTGTCCAGCCAATGTGCCCTGCTCATTCCTTCGACTCAACTGATTTGGGTCAAACTGGTTTATGAAATGTTGAGTCTGATACGACATTCAATCAGGTTTTTCTCAAACCGGTTCCAGCCATTTTCAAACTGGTTTATGTACACTGAACCATCTCTTCTGTTGCAGGTTTAAACCTGTTTCTGATCACTGAAACGTGTAATGTCTGTCCCTTGCCAAGTTAGGCAGTTGCAGAAAAGCCTAGGAAGACGTGCTCTCATTTGGACCATTGCACTTCCCTCATAAGTCAGTGCCCATGCAGACATCAGAGGGCAACAACTTTCCAGTGCTGCTAGCCTAGAGGTCAGAAAATTCAAAATTTTGTACGGCAGCTATGGTCTGTCGTTCTACTTGATGATCTTGCAGGATCTCTCAGGACTTTACTCCTTAGACTAGGCTATTGATTAATCCCATAGTTGTTATCATTGTCTATATTTCTATCTACTGCCCAAATGTTTGTTCCATTCTCTTCCCAACTTTTATCGCTCTACCTTGGCTTACCGATTCTGCCCCCGGACAGAAGTAGCTATCTCAGAATAAAGTCACTTTTATTCTGCAATAAAGTGTCCATTCTGCAAAAGGTTTACTAATCAACATCCCCAAGTAGGCCAAGCGTGACTGTAGTCCTATCCCATACCTCAGAACAACTTGGACCTGGGAGCTGGATTTCACCCAGGTGCTTGGCTGGAGAATAAGTCTTGTGTCTGACATACTAGGGACATCAGGAAATGGGAAGCCTAACCTGAAACCTTTGGACAGGCTCCACCTCGCTGTCAGTCAGAAGGAGATAAACCTTGCATGAAATAGGACCTTCTAAAGTCATTAGTTATCCACTTCTGCCAGAACCACTGACGCGCAGCTCTGGAGGAAACCAAAGACAGGCAGCCAAAGAGAACAGAAAACAAACGTGAAAGGCAACATGTCTGCAAGGAAGAGCCTAATACAAATGTGAGAAACTTTCTGGGCAAAGCCAAATGGGCCGCATAGAGCCTTTCATACATATCGTATGGACCCATATGAAAAATGCATTGCTTGGGAAAAACAAGAAATGAGAATATTAGATCATCTCCAGGTTGATGGATGTAGCTCTATAGAAAGGGGGAAATGAGGTGAGTAGCTGTTGTTCGGTAATCTCTCCAGGAAGATCGGCTGCTAGGAAAATGTAGCTGTGGGGGAAGCGCGTGGCATGCTGATATTGCTATGTCGGGCGTACATTTGGTATACATTAAATGAGTGAGAGTCACCTCCCACCTTCAGCTTCACTGCTCATACAAAATGTTCTTTAAAACCCTGTCCTTAAACCTTCGTGCCCTGGAAGATGGTCAGCTGGCTCTGCTTTTTGGCCAGCAGACAGCATTTTGCATGCAAAACCCTTCGTCCACAAAGTTGTCGTTCTTTCTGCAACCAAAGACACCGGCCCGCGACGCGCAGGCGGGGCTCCTTCACTTAAGGGAGTGATTCCTCCGGAGGAGGAGGAGGAGAGGAGATGTGGGTTACGAGTCTGACACGAGGCTCGTACGTAAAGTAGCAGCTGACGTTAGTGGAGCTGTTTATTTAGCACTTTTTAAGACAAATGTAAGAGCTGGGTGAGTGGCTGTGATTTCCACCAGTTGAGGTTCTGGACTGAACTATTTTCCTTTGCCATAAACAGCAAAAAATACAATCAAATAAAAAATAACTGTCACAAGGGGACAAAAGGGAACTCTGTCATCTTCACCCCATCACATCCTGCTCCCTCCTGTATGTTTTGGGCCAGGCAAAAGGCTATGATACAGTCTACAAGCTTCCCTCAAATAGGATTTTGCCCGTGCCAGCCAGTGACCCAGCTGCTATAGGCATGTGTGTGTCTGTGCTGACTCAGTGATCCAAGTCTGTTTTTAATTTCCTTTCTCTAGTTTTCCTTCATCCTGCAAGGAATAACTGTGAAGTAAATCAAATGGCCTATCTCCACAGGCTGCCCCTTGGCTTGGCACGGGACTTTGGGGGAGAAGAGGCTGCCAACCCTGTGGTTGCCTGACAAAGTGGGTTCTGTTAGCACAGTATAACTTATTGTAATAACAATCCACTCCAAAGCCAATTGGTCTTTGCTGCTATCACTTCACCATGCCAGTGATCGCAGACTCAGCACTGCCGTTTCCAGACATAGCCAACATCAAGGATCACATCGACGCACAGAAGCGTAGGAAAACTATGAGGGGCCTTTGATTTGAGATGCCCGTTGCTCTGCCGTCCACCCTGTGCTGCCAGCCTGGGCAGGGGTCTGCTGGAGGAGAAGCCCTCTCAGTTTGGTGGGGGTAAGTGATGACGGGGATTTGTTAGACAGTGAAGTCGTACTGGAGCCTGGTCTTAGGGGCCCCGTGTTACTGGAGGTATCTAAGGGCAGATGCAGGATGAAACAGAGGACTTGACTGCTCGTGCTCATTTAAGGTCTCATGGTGCTTTATGGAAAGGCAAAATAGGCTGGCCAAGCGCCAACTTGGATACAGGCAACCCCTGCTTAACGCGGTTTTGATTAGCGCTATTTCGCTATAACGCTCATTTTAAATCGATACCTGATTCCACTTAGCGCTCAGCGAGTTTCATCGTAAGGCTCATGGTTGCCATCTTGGGTCATTACAAACACTGGCGGTCGCCATCCTAGGTCATCAAAAACTTTTGGTTTCGCTTAACTCTAGTTTTGCTTAATGCTCGTTTTTTTTTCAGGAACCAATTAAGAGCGCTAAGCGGGGGGTGCCTGTAATTTGGGTGTAGCTAAAGGTCTCCTCTGCAGGATCACTTGGAGCAGGTCTTCTCAATTTCTCTTTTTAAAGGGTTATCTCCTGTTCCTGTGCACAAGTGCAGGGGGCTGGACCCGATGATCTTGCAAGGTCCCTTCCAGCCCCTAACGTCTATGACTGTTAAACCGTTGTTTCGTTCCATCCCGGAGGCGTCGGTTTTTATTAGTTGGTGAGGTGATCCCCAAATGCCCCTGATTACATTAGGTGATATTTAACGAGCCAAATCCTGCAATCCATACTCAGGCTAATGTTCAGTCTCATCAGTGGAATGAATGCAGGATCTTGCCCATTGTGTCTAAAATAAAATTTTTAAAAAAAATGCGTTTCTCTAAATGGAAGACCTTGAAAAGTATTACAAGTGAAACGAATCCACTCCACCCCTCCCCAAGTATCATACAGTGACAGATGTAGGTTTCTCACTGAATAATGTCACAGGATCAACCTCCTATATGGGGATTTCTTTTCTCCTCAGCTCTTAATCCCCCGGGTTGGAAAAGGTTTCCAAGTCCGCCAGCTTCCATGCCTCCATAATTGTAGATGAAGATACAGGAAATAGCAAAGCCAGAATCCTGAAACTATCAATGTGTCTAAGGCCATAAAGGGAAGTTTAGTCATTATCTCTAATATAACACAGGTGTGTAATAGCCATTTTAGCAGCCTGCTCCTGACATGGAGCCCAGCAGAACAATACCTTGCCAGCCGCATTGTAATGCTATCCTAAATTGTGTAGCTGGAAAATTTTCTCTAGCATGACAACTGCCATTACATCAATTTTACCAGCTTCCATGAGGTTGCGAGGACCCTTGGGTTGTTTCTTATTTCAGCTTATGTTACTTGGCTAAATTATACACGTTCAATTGTGGGATTGGCAGAGGGCTAGTTATCTTGTCAAAAGCAATGTATGGGCAATGGGAGCAGAAGATCGTTAAAGAATTAACTTGCATTTTTGCACATTAGTAACACATTCACTTTTTCTTCCTGTCTTCATGATTGCCTAAAATTTGCAAGTAAAAACGCAAGGTTTTCCATGAATGAGCAAATGTACCTGAGAGGCTCATGGATACACCTTTGCACAGACCAGCACCCTACGAACAGCAAGTCAAACTTTATCTTGGCTGTTAGGTTTCAGTGTGTTCATTGTGCTCTATGTTTGGTGGTTTTGTAATAGTTAACTTGACTGCTCTTTGCACTTTTTCTAGGGGTGTTTAGCAGCGGTCGGACTGGCTTTTCTTGTCGACTATCTCTCTACTTTGTCAGGACAGTTCATCTTTGATGAGAGAGAAATAAATTCAGGGTAAGACAATATCATTCAGTGCATGTCAATTTTAAATGCATTTATGACACGCTCCTTCAGAATAATAGCAGGACTACGCTGCTGGGTCATGCGGTCAACCCTGAATGAAGCAAGGGCTGCTCCAGGGGCATGCTGTAGCTATATGCATTAAATAATCTGCAGATAAGGTGACGAGAGATGGCGCTTAGAAATATGTAGCATAGTTCCTGGGTTTTGAGGGACCCATAAAACTTGTTGAATACATGCACTTCAAATAACGTGTCCTAGGTAGTTCTTTACACAGTAATTAATAGTGGTTGCAGGGAACAACAGCGACTTGTTCATCTCTACGAGCCGGGCATACGCATGCTGAAGATTTATGATCGGTTTAAAACGGTGTAGTTTATTTTAGCATCAAGTCAGTTGTCCATGAAATTACTAGATCCAATTTCTTCCTGCTCCCTCACTCCTTCCTGGTATAATCCAGGTAAGGATACAAGACCTGGCCTCTAGTACTCTGTGACTACATTCGCTGTGTTCGTTCTTGCTAACTGAAAACTCACATCTTTCATTTTGGGAAGTCACGTACAGAAGATGAATGAATTCTCTGCTTAGCAGAAAGGTGATGAAGTTATATACAGCACCAACATACCGTAGTGAGGAAGATGATGGTCAAAAAATGTTTTGTTTTGTTTTTCCAGCCTGCTAAGAGCAAGTGTGCCGCGTTCAGAGTGCAATCCTCTATGCAAGCTCTCGTGGCAAATTGCGCCTAAACTACAATGTACCCTACTGGATTCCCCAAGCTATTTAATCATGCAATTTATAACCCTGTTTGTTTCCATTTATGGTTTAACAGACCAGCTGGCAGCTAGGCCTTAATTACCCTTTTATGCAAAGGAGCTCCTTTCATTTTTACAACGACGGCCGCAATATAAATTGTTTTTGTTTTTAATTCTGAAGTCGGCCAGAGCAACATAATGTACCCATCCGTGAGTCTCACAATTGGATTTGCTCCCCAGGTTGGCACAGGACAGTGCCACAGGGGAGAAAATGATCCAGCATTGTACTCCTATGTTAATCCTGAGGACTTTCTTCTCCAAGTTCAGGATATTGGCTCTGGAACGAGCATGAGTCTGGTAGGGACGTCTCTCAATATTGCCCGCCCTGCCTTCCCATGCTGGTCTTTCCAGCCAAAGTCCTGGCTATTATGAGATAGGATGAACAACACTAACCACTTGCACCCCAGGTCTCCCCAAATATATTTCTGGGTAACTGTGCACTTTAGATCCCAGTACAGAGTGCACCAAAGATTATAGTTTCAACATGAGGAAGAGAAGCATGCTCTTCCCTCTATTGCCCCCTCTAGCCCCTTTATGACTTGTTTCCTTTATATCCTTCAGTCCTAATTCATCTCCCTTCTTCTCAGTTTTAATGGTGGATGCTCACTCAGTCCCAACATGCTCACATGTTTGAGGGGCATTTCTTTTATTCCTCTCCAAACAGCAAGTTGGTGTGTTCCCCGAGTTCCCCAGCTAGAGATCACGTCCCACCTTCCAGCCAAACTGTTGGAAAAAAAGGGGGAAAAAATGCATGAATTGGCTATGGGATGTGAGATCCATGATTTGGCAACTTGTGATTGCAAATGGTTCCAAATTAGGGTCACGTGTGCACCGAGATGCTCAAATATGTTGGCTGGAAACTCTTGGAAAAATGTCAAATAGCGTATCAGAGTGGTGCAATTTTCTATATAAGACAAGATAATGTTTTCTACTTAGATGCTTTATGCAGGTAGGAGAGTCTTATGGTGCTAGACCTTTCTAGGGGCCAGAGAGATGGGTCCAAGTGTAGCTCAGCCAGGCTCCTGCTTGCACACTTTTCGAGGCAGGGACCATCTATTCCTAAGTGTCCGGACAAAACTGAATATAATGGAGCCCCAGGTCCAGCTGGTGCAGCTCAGCTCTGCTAAATCCAAACAACTGGCAAAGGCACCATGGGCCAGTATCGGTATAGGCATTTAATGGATGGGAGAAACTGAGGCACAGGGAACAGCTTGCTCCCTGTAAATCAGCCAACTGGCAGCACAACTAAGAAAGGGAGCTGGATATCCTGACTTCTGATCATTGTCCAATCTGCTGAAAATCATCAGGGAAAACAGATCAGGAAACATCCAGTCTCCATTGGCTGTCAAGAAAAGCCGAAACAGATTGAAAGAACAATTTTAGAGAAAAGCCAGTCAATATTTTACTTTTCAAGAAACGTCAAAAAAAAATAATGTTTTTTATACCAGTTAATCTTCAATACTGGTTGAATGTCTTGGTGGGTTGTTTTGGGGGTGTTTTTAATTATTATTATTTGTTTGTCCAGACCCAGTCTGTCAGTCCCAAGTGGAAATAACTAGGGACGTGTGTGAATTAACACACACGTACATGCACAGAAAAATGCAGACAGCAAAAGTCATTCCACAGTCTAGCCTTGTTAAAGAATATAGTCAGTTTTCCAACAGCAAACCTCCCCCCCGCCCCCACCCCACACTCTCTTTCTCCAGCCAGAGGAATTTATTTCACCTCCTCAGAAGCTGCTTATTAAAAAAAAAAAAGGCTGGGGCTGGTTCCCAGGTAATAGAACAGCAGCAAAGCTTAACTAATCTATATTTTTATTGCTGTAATTAAACGGTGCACTTGCTAATAAAAAGGTAACACTTTAAATTAAGGCCCCATTTCTAAATGCTGTATTAATATTTATGAAATGATTATTGCATACAGTCACATTCTATAAGGACTTAATAGAACGTGTGTTATAAAATCCATTTGTAATAAACCCTTAATGACTGTGTTCAGGCAAGCTGCTCTTTTTCGGTCCTTCGAGTGGCGTCTTCAGAGACTAGAAGGAAAACCCCCATTTGCCCCCCTACCCTTTCCAAATACTCCACTTAGCAGTCTGAGATTCGGCTCCAAAATGGTTGAAGGCGAGTCTTTCTGTTGACCTCCATGGACTTTGGATCTGATCCTTAAAATAGTCGAGACACGTCTTCTCCCCCACCCAGGCGGCCGCCGCCTCCAGGCATGTTTGCTCAGCTATCTGACCAGAGGACCAACTGGCAGGAAACTGAGCATCCAAAATATATTTAGGTTAGCTATTAGGTCAAACTGTCCAATGATAAGGAGAGGTTTGCACGGGAACAGTTTGTCCCAGGAGGTGGGATGCTGTCCTTTGCTGGAGGTTTGTAAGAAATTAGATAAAATATCTGTCCGGGTTAGTTGGAGTATATGTACCCTAACCCAAGACCAACTGGCTTCTCGATGCCCCTTCCAGACCAACATCGCTTGCCTCTATGCTTCCAGCATCCCCATTTCCCATGCTCTGCCAAGAATTTGCCCCTAGCAGCATCAAGTGTTTTTTAAATAAACCACTGTGTCTGTTATATAGAAATGCAAAATATTGGGCCATCTACAGCTCGCCAGACCTCAGCCAGATGTTCCTATGATCCCATGAGCAAGACTTAACCCATTAATGGTTCCAGTCCTTTTGACTAAGACCTTAGCTGTGCAGGTCCTTAATATCACAGTCTTCAGCAATGAATAGCCTTGGAGCCATAACATCAGGGTAGCAGAGAGAGACGGCTAATGCTGGTTACAGACGTCTGGGGCACCATCACAAATAGGTGGAAATCGTTGCTTTAAGCTGCCTTCAGATTGAGTTTGCAACAGTCATGGATGCTCCAGAAAAAAAAACCCCAAAAAACAAGTGACTATTAACGGTGATCACTCTATGCTAAGTACTCATAAGTAAAACCTTGCTAGAAAATGCCATTCATTCTGGCTAAACTCTCAATGTATGCCAATGGGACCAGGGTTTGCCTTGGTCTTCTCTAGTCTGCAACCTGTTCAGACTTGGGGTTGATCTCTCCTGGCAAGCTTGAATGACTTTTGTTTCCTTTGCAGTTTCAGAGAAACTCTGTCAGTGGGAAAGGTCCGGATCATTCATAAAACAATTCAGACCGGCTGTGCTGTATTTGCTCCTGGGCAAGACAAACAGGTTGGGGCAGTGGATGAAGGGCAGCACCCAGCCATTAACAGAGAGGAAGAGTCCTAGATGACTTTTCTTCTTCGTAAAATGTATTCCAGGTTATAGTAGAGGACCAAGATATTCTCATTTGTGCTGGCAGAGTTGTTCTTTTATCAAGTAGGAACCTATATTCATAGATTTTAAGGCTGGGATGAAACATAGATTAGTACCATCTGTATAACATAATCCGGAGGATTTCAAATTGCTTCCCACAGCATTGAGACGGCAGCTGGGGTTTGACTAAAGCATTTCTTCTAGAAAGGCAGCCCACGCTTTGAGTGAAAGCAAATCTACTACTTCGTAGTCTGGTGGTCTATCGCCCTCACTGTTAAAAATGTATGTCTTATTGATGTATCTGGTTTAACAAGAACCGATGGTTGAATTTTAAAGCCCTTTTGTGGCAGATTAAAGAGCCATTTCGATGCTACTATTTTCCCCCCTTGAAGGTAGGCTGTTCGGAGGTTTGATAAATAGATTGAACTCTTTGAGCCTCTCGCTGTGAGATATTTCTTCCAGCTTTTAAATTTCTCATCATGCAACGGGGTAAGCATCCGCAAGTCCCACGAAGCACAAAGACTAGGCTTTTTGTGTCCGCGCAGCTAACGGTCGGAGGGAGGTCCGTGCGTGTTTCCTTACTACTCTTCAATGGATTAGGGAAATAGGGGCGAGATTTGTAGCCATGACACAGGGACGGCAGCAAAACGACTTCTTTTTGTTATTAATTTGTGCTTTGGCAGCACCCGGGATGTGATGTGGGGGGAGCCACTGTGGACAGATTGAGAGACTGAGAACAGACGATCTTATTGACAGCATTTCATACAAATTGCAACAGGAAATGTTGGTGTCAGGGCAATCAGAGAAGGGCAGGTTCCTGGAATCAAAACTGACAACAATGAGCCGATGAACTGAGGATGAGCTTTCTGCCTGTAGGCAAAGAAATGGGTAAGTCATGGAAAAGTTGCACGGAAAGAAGGGCCAAGAGTTGGAAATGCTTTTGACACATGCAGCACAGGAGATGGAAGCCCACGTATCACGGAGGGCAACACAAGCCGTGCAGGGTTGCGTCCAAAATCAAATGCAAGCCTCCACCAGGTTGGTGTCTCAATGTGGCGATAAGTGCAGGAGCGGACCCGAAAACTTTCCATCAAAGTTACAACGTCATGCTTGCTTTCTGAAAAGGTCTCTTTTTTTTTTTTGAACCTGAGATTCAGAAAAAAAAACCCAACCATTTGTTGCAACGATCTTCTAAACCCAAAGAGATTTCTCTTGCCACTTCACGCACCGCTCGGTGAACGATATGAAAACTAAAAATGGGAAGCATGCAACCATTCAGACAAATCAGTCCTTTCCACAGGATGCTGTTTGCAGTACAGAAAATCGTTGGCTTTGGTGGAAGTCTGCAGTTTTTGTAGCGGTTTTCTAAAGGACCTTTTTCTTTTTCTTTCTTTCTTTTTTTCAGGAGAAAACAGCCTTCTTCTATTAGTAAAAGCTCTTAGAAAGCATCCTCAAAAATGCATTTTTTATTTTTTTTTGCAATTTCCTAGTAGGTCTAATAAAAGGTATCATTTCTGAACCAAGAGTTCTAGATTTTTCCATTTCTTTTTGCAAGATGTTGCATTTAAGGTGATAATTTGCTGCTAATTTCCACGGGCTTTTTTCTTTTCATTCTTTCCCCCCCCGCTTTTCTATACTTACATTTGGGGAACTATTTTAACTTGTCATGATAGCCTACTTTTTGTCTCTCGTTTATGTTACATCTTGCTAGAAAGATGCATGTTATATCCTGATCCAGCAAATACTTAATGCATATAAGTTATTCCACACACATGTGTAATTCCATTTAAGCCGGTGGGACTACTCACAGGCATAAAGTTACTCTCATGCATAAGCAATTAACCTCCTTTAATTAAACCTGGGGAAAAAAAAAAAGTCTAGCACAGCTCTCAGACATCATAAACTCAGAGGAGAGGGTAAAATTGTTGCAGTGAAGTGGGAAAAGAAAAAAAAAGCCAACACCTTTACTTTCTAATAATGCAAAGATTTTAGGGTTTTGCTCGGATAGATCTCACTTAAAGTGCACGTTTAGGGTCTAGTAACATAGCAACGTTTGTTATGTATAATAACAGCATCCAAAATGACACAATAAAAAAAGAATTATCTGCGATTAGAACAAAACTATTGAAACGTCTCCAGCTGAAGCCAAAATTTGGAAGCGGGCGAAGGAGGAGGGGGGAGTTTATTATTTCAGTAGCTGCAGTGAAAATCCCCTCTGGGTGCTCTGCAAACCACCCTCTGCTCTTTGAAACCATCCCCCTCATTGACACGGTAATGGGCTTTGTTGAATTCAAAGACGATTACATCAGAAATGTATGGCCTCTGGTGGGTTTTCCAAGGCTTATAAAGCACACAAATTATATGAAAATATTGGGCTGAAAAATTAGTAAGCCATAGGAGTTTGTGTTGTTTTAGCCACGCTTTACTGCAGGGAAGGAAAACTGTGGCTCCTAGAGACCTCTGGCCAGTCTTTCCAAGCTACTTTCTTTATTATTTTTCTTTTCTGGTGGGCTGGCTTCAGATACACTGTCTATATTTTTAAAGGACTTTCATACTGGGGCGAACTTTTCAACATGTTAAGTTTAAAGACCAAAGGCCCATTTCTTCTCTCAATTATTCAGCCTGATTTGACCACACAGTGTAACAGAGAGGAAAATTCAGCCTCATATCATAGTCAAGGCTCCTTTCCCAAATGGTAGCTGCATTGACATCGGGCCTATTGAGGCTCAGCTGGTGTTTGCCCACTCAGAACAAGTAATGGCAGGAACAAGGACTTGACTTGTCCCTAAATTCTTCCTTTTGCACGTGAATTCACAGATTTGTGTGCATGCGGGGTGTGAGCGTGCGTGCAGGGTGTTCAATCCCAGCTTTGAAACCATGTGTCCATGAACCTATTCAATTATAATCCAGTCACTTTTCTTCGTGTTTTGTAATCGTGTTTACTAACTTTCCAGGCCAAATGGTGCACACTCGGGTGCCAAACATGAGATACAAGGTGGAAGTGTCCCGCTCCCCAGCACAATGTTGGGAAGAAACTTTACAGCTTCCTCCCAGGCTTGCTCTTAAACTGGCCTGTATCCAGCACTGTACCTAGACTCCTGGCAGCCCCAGGTGAACTTTTAGTATCGGGCCCCCCTTCACCAGAGGATAATAATTGGACAACGGGAAAAAATTACTGTTTTCAGGCCCCCTTTCTGTCCAGCCACCATGCTGGTGTCCAGCCCTGCCTATATCGACAACCTCACTCCAGTTTGGCTGTTCCTGCCTAGAAAATGCAACAACTGTCATCAAATCATGGAAATTTAGGGATGTGAGGGACCTCAGGAGGTCATCTAGGTGCCTTCTCACCTTCTCGTGCACGGCAGTTTCAGTCCCCAGTAATTTCATTTTACCTGGTTCCAAAGTCTCAGGTTGACTCCCAAACAAATGGCTGACTTTGTCCTACCCACCCGTGGACTGGTTTGAACTGGAGCATCTTTAGAGCTATATTGCAGAGATATAGAGATCTATGTGCTAACATCCCCAGTGAACCCGAATAAGTCACTTCAATACAAATGCAAGTCGGAATATATAACCCAAGGCTACTTGGGTTAAAAACAAATCATCCAACCCAAAGGATCATTTCTCCCTCATCCCAGCTTCTCTCCCCCAATCCTGACTTCACAGCAAAGCCCATTAGTGCTGAGTTTCCTGCATCACAGGCCATTATTGTAATATTGTACGTGCAGGATAATAACCTCACAAAGGATGCAGCAGAGAGACAAGTTCTGTAGCAAGGGGGGAAGGTGAGTTTAAAACAGTTAATGCTAGAGATTTGAATTCAGGACCCCTGAGTCCTGTCTGCAGACTCAGTGTGGGCAAATCACTTCACTTCTCTGTGCCTTACCCTCTTTTTGTGCAAAACGGGCATCTCATAGGATCATAGAAAATGAGGGTTGGAAGGGACCATAGTTGGACATCTAGTCCAGCCCCTGCTCAAAGCAAGACCAGCTCCAACTACATCGTCTCCTGCAGCAGGTGAGGCAGATGAGCTGTGCATGTATAAATGCTGTTGCTTCAATTTACTTAGGCTGGTAATGGACAGTTTTATTTGTATAGGATTATATTTTTGGAAGATTTGCCAAGGGCACTCAGGGCATCAATAGTTTCTGTTTTAAGGCAACTAAATTAAATGTCAAATAAGCAAATATAGAGGGGAGCCGTGCGGCTACTTTAATGACCTGTTACCTTCTACTATGTGAATGTAAGACATGCCAAACTGGCTCAAAACATAGGCCTATATAGCCTAGTATCTCATCTCTTATAGTGGCACAGAGTGGATGCAAAGGGGAAGAGTATTTAAGCAGAGGACATCCAGGCAGATCCATCCCCTGCCCCTTTAGCTTCCGAAAAGTAAGGCTCCAATGACTGCTACGGCAGTCTCTTTGCTGTCCAGTTCGCTTTCTATTAAGCTTGGTCCAGTGCAAACAGCCCTTTCAAAGAAGTCTGAATTTTAAAAAGCTGATTACATCCTTCCTTCCCCAAAACACGGGGATGTCGTTAGGGAGGGCAGAACCCAGGAGGGGTTGATAGACCCGTGCGGATACAAGTTATTGACACAGTTTATCAGAAGTTAGCAAACTAGCTGCAATGTAAATTCTCCAGTTTCCAGTGAGGTTACAATGTAATCCGGCAAACTGTCCACACCTTAGGTGCAAATAAAAAGAGGCTTATGTAAAGGAACTAGATCTGGGTAACATTTATTTGATCTTGTCTGTCTAGAGCCTGCGTCAGTGCCTCTGCAACAGTGCAAGGCAAAAATTACCCACTTAGCACCGATCCAGCAGCAAAAGGCTGTTGTTCAAAAGGGAAGAAAACTTTACTTTCAGGGTCTAAGGATCCTGGCCCAATGCTCAAAGAGGACGAGTGCTTTCCTGAATCAGAAAGCAGTGGCCCAGAATGAAAAGAAAGGTTGTCCTTGTAACTACAACATGCTTGAGGACCCAAAAGATCCCCCGGTTCAAGTCCTCTCCATCCCATCAGCATGACCTTAAGCAGGTCATCAGAGCCTTCTTTGCTCCATTGTCCGTATGGGTAGATCCGGCTTGATGTGACTTTCCTGCTTTATGACGATGAATCCATTTGTATTTGCAAGGACACTCAGATCTATCAGTGAGAAAATCCACAGGGGTATTACTTAATTATGGTATTTTTAATATCCTGGAAGGTTCATCCAAAGGTCTGGTGTAAACAGGCCTTTGACCAGACATGAACCAATCCTTCTGCTCAGGCCAAGTCTCCTAGCAGTGACACCTAGACAATAAGTTTGAGGTCTTAAAAGATGGAAGGTCCATTATTCAAGTCACTGGGGAGTTGAGGTCTTTCAAAGAACCTATTGACTGTCAAAAAAACCCAACCTGAGGCGATTAAGTCATTGAATCATTGGATTTGAGAGCATTCAAGTTTTTGCCCATGGTCAAGGTCAGCCATAAGCAATTGAAGCAGCTGCATGGATTACTGGATGCTATGGCCTGTGTTATGGGAAGGACCAGGTTGGTTAATCCCAATGGTTTTCTCTGATTTTTAACATCGATGAACTATACTTAGCACATGGAGATTCCCTATGTGTTCCTATTTCGGTCTCATTTTGGGGGAGATGGGACCCACTCAGGTCCACCACGAAGTCCTTTCAATCTCACCAGAGCAGCTCAGCTGCCAACATGCTATTAAGGAAAGAAATGGTACCAGGAATAGCTATTTATCTATGGGTTATATGTAAACACAACCCGCTTACCAGTGCACCCAGGCCACAGACCTAATAGGACCTTTCACTCTCCCTTGTTTTAAGGGGCAGATAAATTTAGAAGTGAGATAGTCTGTTTTGACTGCCAATTAGGTGGGTCTAAAGACAGGAGGAGACATGGGGGAGAGGATTTTTCCCTTAGTGACTGCTGGCAGTGTTACATTAGCCCACGCACACATGATTAATTGCGCCATCAGTCAAATAGCTCTTTTTATTCTGGCCATTCACAATATTATTATTATGAGCTACTGTTTTTCCAAAGGCAATTATTGTAGGATTGAAACACTGCATCTGCCCGTATGTGTGTGTAGATGCATAAATAAGGAACCAGCGATCAAATAAAAGAAATAGGCGTCTTTTTTTTTTTTTTCCCTTTCCCCCCAGCCTGTCATGTACATATATAAAACTCCTTGCAGGGGAAAGGCTCAGACTTGAATAAGCAATAGGCTGAAGGTCTGTAAAGGGAATAGTCAGTGGGACCCTTCAGAATAAACGCATGTTTAAAGGCTTTGTTCCTAAATGGACTAATATTAAAGCCATGGGGAGATGATTTTTAAGGCTTTGGCCATTTTTAAAGGGTTCGGGAGAGGGGGAGTAAAGTGAGAAAGCAATTCTCTCTAGGAAGCTGTAGCAGACTAAATGGAGCTTGTTGTTATTGGCAGAGACATCGATGCTGAGGACAGCAGCATCATTGCTGAAATCCAGGCTGTAGAGGTTTAAATAAATAAGGAGCAATCCCTCAACCAAGGTGAAGTGTAATGTAGCCGTGCTGCTCTACCTGCTCTCCGAATTGAGGGATCTTGGGGGGATGTGACTAAAGGGCGACGGATGGGTTTCGATCTTGGGGCAAGATTAAGGAGAGAATTAGGAATACTTCCCCTCGTTTGCTAGCAAATGTAAGGCTTTGGCGGGGGGAAATGGACTGACCCTCCTCTGCTGTCGTACAGGGGCTATTGCATACAACTCTCGTCTTTCCAAAACCTGGAAACTGGAGAGGACAAAAGGAGGACACATCTGGCTGTCCAAGGACACATCTGGCTTTATGCAATGGGAGTTTTCCCCTCGATTGCAATGGTTTTGTATTATATTAGACTCTGAATCCTGAGGTCCTTGCCCTGTTCTTACTCGGAGGTAAGCACCAGGCAACTTTGTTGGGATTTTGGGTAGGAACTGCCTTAACACAGGATATGGTCTAAAGACTCACAGACAGCTAATTAATAATAATATCAATAAAACTGCCTATGAAATGCTGGCAAGGCCAGTAGCCTGTGAGGCTCTGCACAGAGGCAGGTCTAAGGTCTGGCACTCTGTCCAGGAGGGATTTGGAAGAACATATCCCCTAAATCTAATATGCACCAGAGCAGGGTACAGAGGCTTAATGTTATGTGAGGAAACACACTCACATGTGTGTTTGCAACAGGACTATATAAGAAACCTACCTGGAGGGAACTTTCTTAGAAGTACAGTGACTGCGGGAGCACTCTTATGTAGGCAAAGCTCCCATTTAAGCTGCCCATGTAAAGGGCTCAGCAAGGCCTGCCAGGGCTGAAAGGATATATGAAAAAATGCATTATACATCCTTGTGTCCTTTGCATGAATCCTGAATAAATATACAGTGCGCCTTTTCTCAGCAGCCCTGAGATAAGCAAGACATCTATTCCTGACTGCCACTAAATTGCCCTGTGGTCTTGAGCAAGTCGGTGCACATGGGGTGACATTTTTGAAAGTGCAAAGTGACACAGGTCTTTATGTCCCTATCGTGATGAGGCCTCAGACAGACTGGCTTTGTGGAGTCCCACTGTCTCAAGGATCAAATGCTGCAATTGCTCAAACGAAATGCCACAAAGCAAACCACTAGATCTGGGCAAAATTGTTCAGGTGGAATTTATTCCTCCTCTCCCCCATAATAAACACAGCTTTCATTAGCATCAACATGTCATGCTGTTTACAATCGCGAAATAACATATAAAAGTGCAGTCAAAATTGACAAGTCATTTGGCATTGCTGTTGAAATTTCATTTTGGTAAAAATGCCATTTTGTTTCAGTTTTGGAAACTACAATCTTATTGCTTGTGTTTTTCCAGTTTAGGAATTTCAGATCTTCTCCTCATTTACTCCTCTTACTATTTTACTACATTAAAAGAAAATGAAGAAAAAATTAAGTTAAAAAAACCAAACTAATTGGCACTTCTAAAGTGAAAAAATAAACAACAAAAGGAAAGAGAGAGAGAGATTTTTTCCATAAGTGCAAAAAAAGGAGGAATGACTAAAATGGGAAGACAAATGATAACTTTGGAAAACCCCCAAACCCCCACGCTGTCGACTGAAAATGTAATTTTTTTTCAACAAGGTGAAACCGGATGTCAGTAGAAAATATGTATGTTTCCTTTAAAAATGTCCTGTAGAGACTTATTATTTCATTTCTACCTAGGAGAACTTTTACAATCTGCTCTCTCCTATGTCTGATGAAGGGCGAGCGTGCCTGAACGCTTGCAGATAAATACAATCATTCGTTTGCAACTATCTAGTTGGTCTAAAAAAAGAGATCACCTCTTCCATGAGCTTTGAATCATTTTGCCTCTATACCAATATGGCTACAACGTGGATACCTGAAATTTTCCCATCCAAAATTATTAGAAGGGGATTTTTTCCCCATGGAATTTTGGTTAATTTTTGCCACTAACTCTACAAATAAGTCATCACAATGGCCCAGATGTCACTGTGCCATAGCAGAAATGAACGGCAATGACCATCTACATACAAAACACCCCTACTCTTTAGAGGTTTTGCAACCGCTTCATTTCTCTCATTCTTACTGACCTTTTAAATACTGCTGCCTCCTGCCTTCTCTTCAATGTTGCATCATGCTTGCAGGTTTGGAGCAAAGACCTGTAAAGTATTTAGCACAGCTGTTAGGCTGCTAACAATGGGTGCACATAATGCATGTCAACTGATTCGGTTGCATTTGCAATGTATCCCAAAGAACGATCCTACCAACGTGTCCCAAATCCATTAAAGTGAGCCCGACAAAAGATCGTTTTTGGAATACCACCAAAATCAACACGCAATCTCCTGTCTGCCTATGTGAGAAAAGAGGTTTCCTTCTGGTCTTCTGCTTTATATGTAGCCTTGATATGGACACTGTAAATGTACTGGGGGGGTTCGCTGTTGTACTGGGAACGATCTATTCTTTACATAGTTTCCCTCTTGCACACCTGATTCCCACCGCTGGAATCAACAGCCCCAGGTTAGGCTGTTTGAATACAGGATCAAAGAATCAGAAGCCTGTTGTAATTTTTCTATGTAAATAAGGCCGGCGTTAGCACACGCACCGGCTGTATAAAGCAGTCTTGGTTTAGCTGTAAAACAGAACTATTTTTACAGAAGCCAATATGGCTGGAGCCACCAATTTACCAGGATTACAATTATAAAATAAATAGTCTAAAAAGTCAGCTTTTTAGAGATTGTGTTGAGGAGGGGGGCAAAAGAGAAGATATTATTTGTATTGAGTCCAACTACCAAGACAAGGTTGACAGGGCATTTCTAAATGAATAGAGCTGCCGAATGCTTTACCTCGAAGCTATGTGTTTCACATCTTTTTCTCTTTGTGCTTGAGAGTGAGGGGAGAACGATTATAAATCCTGCAAGTAGGATGCAGGGTAGACTCATTCATGAGGAGGCTCATGAAGTAAAACAGCCCTGGCCTCTAAAAAGGGTGCCTCCTTTCAGAGGGAGATGGAGAGCATCCCATATCACACCGTTGGGACAACCTCTGGGTCTGTTTTGATTCATATTTGAGCCAGCGACTCTGCTCTGAAAAGCATGAAATCCTATTATCCTCAACAACTAAAAATAAAAAAGCAGCATTTGGGGCCTGAAACCCCTAAACCCCTGTACCGATAAGACAGAAGTGGGAGGGAAGGAGGGGAAAACATTCATACCTCACAGAGGGAGGCCTTTGCCCAACACCTGTTTATCTTCAAAATGCTTTCAAACATTAACTAATCTTCACAATAACCCTGTAAGGTCGCAGGTGCCATTATCCCCATCCCCTAGATGAGTAATTTAGGAGTAGAAACTTGGCTTAGGTCACAGGAAAAGTCTACATCAAAATCACCCAAAACTGCTGAGGCTAAATGATGTGCTGAGTTAAACTGAAGTCACCGCTTTTCCTTTGCTCTGGATTTCTGCTCAGAAGCTCTGAAACTATCTACCACTCCACCTGACAGCTTAGTCCCTCCCATTCCTCAGTGCTTCATGGCCGCTCTGGCCAGAAAAGTCTTTGCCAGCATGGTACCTTTCTTCTTCATTAGCATCTGTCACATCAGACATACTCAGCCCATGCATCAAACAAACGTCCTCCAGTTGCTAGGACTTGAAACACAGCTGGTTACCCATAACTCGGCATTTGTTCTTCTTCCGTCACTGTCAATCAGTAAAACTCTCACAGCAAAACATAAGGCTTGATCCAAACATACCTCCCATGTCTACTGTGTACACACATGCAAAGCCAACTTAAAATAAGGTGACTTAAAATAAAGCGACTTAACTAAGCCGACTTAAATTAAGCCATGTCAGTGTGTACACATGCTCCTTCACATGATGGCAGCTTTCTTGTGACCTAAGTCGGCTTAAATAATGCGGCTCAACATAATACACCTTGGAGGTATATTATCTTGCACCCAGGCTGTAGCCATATTAGTCTAGAGGCAAAAGGAATAAAACACATTACCTCTACCACGAGTTCTGACTCCTCATTATCTTGCACGGCACTTAAGCTGGCTCTGCGCCACATGTGTGTGAATGCTCTGGCAGTTAAGTTGACTTAAAAAAAGTTAAGCCAGTTTAACTGTCAAAAAGTTAGTCCATGTGTATGCACCTATTCCTTCCTCAAATGCAGATCTTGTTGTGGAAGGTGGGTAGTAAATTGTTCCTCTTGCTGCTTCATCTGCTGAGTGCTGGTTTCTAAGAGGGGAAGAGCACCTATCCCAGAGTCTGATGCTGTGTGTACAAAAGGAGGATGCCTGCTGGACTCGAAATGTCAAACTAAGTTTTGCTTTGCCTCACGCTCATAAGTCTCACGGTGACTGTAATGAAGCTGTTCCCGGCTTATTGTGATGTCGCAGACTGCATAGCAGGGCCGTTTATCACCAACGCATGATTGACTTGGCCTGACTCAGAGAGTGTGAGCTGTCACTTATCTCTTTTTAGCCCCCTCTTCAATTCAGTCTTACATGTTATTTACAATTCCCATGTTAGGGTTAAAGCTCTCCCTGCCTGTCTAAAAGCAAATCCAATATATAGGCAAGTTGGATGACTTTTGAGGAATGGGGGGCATATGCTGATTGTGTTGTTATTGTGATGTTGTGGTTTTTTTTGACAGAGGGAATTCCAGACAAGCCTCATGATGCAGAACAGACCTTAAGCCACCATTATTATGTGCGTCTGCTCAATGATGTCACCACAGAAAGGGACTGAAGGGTAAATATCCCAGTCTGCACACGCGGCAATTCCCATTTCTACAAATGTGTCGGGCTCACGTAGGAGTCAAGACAGAACAGCATATTAGTTACGGTGCAAAAACACGATGTACAAATATTTTCTATATCATAATTATACAAAATGAGTGGAAATTCCCCCTCTCCTCCACCCCCCCAACTCTTAAAAAACATATCCCATTCTGAGCACAGAGCGGAGCTGCCAACTATACAGGAACATAAATATCGTTTAAGTTGTTTCGTTCTGTGTAGCAGCTGGAAAGTGGAAAAATGATTGAGGGACAAGTGGTTTTTAAAATTCCCCGGAGGCCTGTAACTTACCTGTTTATTTCAAGAAGAGCTGCAACTGCCAAAAAGGAGTTAGCTGAGTTGCTATCATGTTAGGTTTCCACATTATTTCAAAGTAAACATGCATAAACCCACTTCTTTCTCTCCTCTCTCTCATTCTCCATTCTGTGCCGGCAGGGCACAAATCCATGCATGTCTGTGAAGTCACATGTGCGTGCACACGGGCACCAATCCTATAGTGGGATTAGTGACCTCAGTAAAGGTAGGCATCTCGTGTAGGTATTTGCAGGATCGGGGCCATAGTAACGTCTACACCAAAGCTCAGAATAAAGTGGAGGTTTCAGAATAAAATGCATGGTGGATACTCTTCTTGAACCTCTGCTGTGTTGCCCAGCTAAGTGAAGTTTTGCTCTTCAGAAAATAATTTGGTTTGGAAACTGTTTCTTCCAATAATTTGGGGTTTGTTAAAATGGGCCCTCCGAATGTCATAGGCATGAAAAAGATATACTACTGACACCAAAACTCAAGGGACATTTTGAAAAGGTCCATCATTGTCACTTGAGTCTTCCAAAAAAAGGAAATAGAAAAAAAACTACTTGTAAAGTCTGAGCAAGGATGAATTTCACTGGATGGCATGTGCCATGCAACCAAAATGGTTCTAAAAGTCTTAAACTACCGCTTCCCAAACTTTTCCTTGGCATGACCTTATTTATGGCCCAGTTTCCTCAGAATGGCCCTTCACTCCCAACCTACAGCCCCCCCATGACCCCATCCGCTGATGTTGCAACCCCATTTGGGGTCACAACCCACAGTTTGGGAACCACAGTCTTAAGGAATTGAATCACTATCATCAATAACTTCATCGAGGACAGGTGACTGTGTGACCCTCCTTGCTGTGGTGAGAACAACTTTGATCATCACATTGTGCTATCAAAATGGCCCGTTTAATTACTGCCTGGTAGCCTTCAGACAGGGAAGACAAAGAAGGTTGACTTAATTTTCATTTTTAGGTGTTTGTGGGAGTGTGAATTTGCACAAAAAAGTGAAGAGCTAACACTAGGGACTGGGATAGTTTGCTTGCTGGGCCCTTTCCTCCTGCAGCTGTACCAATGAAGGCAAATCTACCTCTAAGCACTGCAGACCTCACTAGAGCCAAGTTACCGCATGCAGCCTTTTCATTCATTACCGGTCTGTGCAATTCCCACCCTATGGAAAGCAACTCAAGGGTCCACATCCCATGATCATGTGCCCTCAGAGGTGCAGCTTCCTGAAGGCTCAAGCCATAGGACAAAGACTTTGCATAAAGCATTAAAGAATGAAGGTTCAGATGTTTCACTTGACTAGAGAGGTTGCTTTTGACATGAAAACAGGTGTCGAGAGCCTGAGCCTCAGTCCTTTAGTGATTTGAGTAGCGCCCACAAAGCTGTGGGACCACGAGAAGTGGGCATGAAACAGGAGCAAGTGTGAGCAGCCCAGAAGGCCTGCGATTTAAAAATGAGGTGGAGTATTGCTAGCACTTGGAAAAACCAAAATCAGATCACTATCCAAAGTTGCCAATAGCAGCCATGCACTCCCAAAGAAGAAATGCGGCTCCATTTCCCCCAACCAAGATTTATGTTATGCATGGTAGTCAAATAGCACTCAAAACCCTCTCATGGTATGCTGATTGTGCACCTTCTGGATGTAGGTCTATCTGCAGTTATACCTAATCTGTCACCTCGTTACTTGAGTAACCTCTCAGAGGTGTTGACAAAGATATAGGGGATTAATGACCTAGTTGCTCCAAAACACATTCCCAAAGACTGTAACAGCCATAGAAAGTTTGAACTCTGATAACAAGTGCACCCAGCTGTGATAAGTGCATACCTAGAACTGCGGTGGTGTGAGACAGCTATTAAAGAATGAGGAAAAGGAAACGGCTCGCTGGGGAGGCCTGAGGCTGCCCTTATGACCATGAATAAGGCCAAACAAGAGAGGACCTGCCAAGCCAAACATCAAGGGCCTGGGGCTATGAGGAAAAGGGACTCAATGAAACTGTGAATAGCCTCAGAGGAATGTCCTCCAGGACCTTCTCTGAATGCCCATGAGAAAATCTGGAGTCCTCTGCTGATTTCATTCATTAGGATCATAGAAAACGAGGGTGGGAAGGGACCTCAGGAGGTTGCATATAGTGCAGTAGGACCAGCCCCACCTACACCATCCCAGCCAAGGATGGAGATGCTACCACCTCTCTGGGTACCATTACACTCTTCTGGATGAAGAGCTAGTTTCCCTGCCCTACCATTTCTGCTATTCCAGCAGGGCAGGGGGAGCTGGACCTGAGCTCCATCTCAGCATGGGGGGAAGAAAGGAGCGGAGAGACTAACCCGTCACCGGTGTGCAGGTTTGTGAAAGGACCTTATGTTTTGTCATAATAAACGGAGGTTTCTTTTGATGTTCCCCTGCTCCTGTCCCAAACTGCAGGAATGAGGAGGTTTGCAAGCCATTTTTTTCATGTCTGTCTAGATTGGCTGATATTTTAATGGAAAAAAAACAGCCAAACAAACAAGCATACAAACCAAAAACATTTCCAGCCATCCCCTACACCTCTGGTACTTAATTTGCTACTATATGGTAGAAGCCCTGCAGCATGCTTGAAGCATAATATAAAAGCATATTCCTCAATTACAGCACACATGTCAGGAACAGGAGATTAATCTCCTGCAGCAAAAGCCAGATCATTTGCTTAACGATGAATAACATTGTGATTGTACAAGGTCCCTGGATACAATTTTTTTTAACTAGAAAAAAATAGAATAAAAAATACCAAACAAAACACAATACTTTCACTTTTTTTGCTCATTTAGTTTTTTGTTGGGTTTTGTTTTTTTGGGGTTTTTTTTTTGGGGGGGGGTGGTCCCTTTGAATCCAGAACAAGGGGTTCCAGATAATTGGACACAGTTTTAAAAAGTAAACCGCTATCTGTCTGAACTTTTGAAATGCAATCATGGTTGTAATTTTTTACCCCCTAGCCTATTCTCACACTTATCTCAATTGCCATTATAAACCATCACCTGCAATGCTATCTAGCAAGTTCAAGCAACTTTCATCTGGCATCAATTGAGGTTGTAAAACAAGTTCATGAGTAATTTGCACAACCCAGGTGTCTGCAATTTCAGTCCACTGATCCACTCAAAAGCCCCCAGCCAATTTCAACTGACTTGCTTCATACCTGCAGCCATGGTAATAAAGATATTCCATTTAATAATCCCAAAATCATTGTGCCAATTGAGTTAACGAGTCACTGATTTCTCCTCTAATGAGCTAAGCTTGCAAATGATCAAAGATTGCTAAGAAAACTCAAGACACTGAAGAGATAAATCACATGTCTGAGAGCAGACTCTGCTCCTCAAAGCTCTTAGGGCTCGATATTTCTAAGGAGAGAAGAAAGAGTTGGCTTGATTTTATTAAAACATATTCGGGACCAAACACATTATTGCCAGTATCCCAGCAACCTATTGATGTTCAGGCCTTTTGTACACCGAATATTTTAGATTCACAATGCTTGTGGCCACTGCTTTGCTTTTGATGGGCAGCAAACTTAATAAACCCAATGACACTTCAAGTTTGCTGAATCATGCTCAGAGGCTCTTCTTGGCTTTGAAAACCACTAATAAAATGAGGGGGCTTTAGCTAACATAAAGGAAATTAAAACAGAAATTTACCCTGCATGCAGGCTTTTTTAATGTCATTTCTATGTAGGTTTTAGACAGTCAGTTGGGCCGGTGAGCAGAGTTTTGTGCTTAGTGCTGTAAAATAGAGCTTCTTGAAACAAAACTATTGCAGGCCAGAAGTACTTGGGAGACTTGTCTTTCCCTTGAAATCAATACAATTAATGCAGAAGGGAGGAGAGTTCATCAGAAAACGAACAGTGGATGATCAAACAATATCAGTATTATCCATGTATTTTCACATGTTGTGCGTTTGGGGGTTACATTAAATTAAACTCTTTAAAGGTCCACCCTGTGTCTCCCTATTTTGTATTAAGTCCCCACATCACAATCACTAGGATCCGTGACAACCTGGTATGAGGTTGCTGATGTCATGCTTTTCTGTGAGTTTTGTGATATTTGGTTGTTTCCTCAAAGCCCCAAATTCTGGAGTCAAGCAAATGCATGAATCAGGAATCTTCTAAGCAGGCATCTACCTGCCCTACGGGTTACAAAAGGCATCTCCAAATGATGAAGTGGGTGTAGCCCAAAAAACAGGCAGCAAAACCCCCTCTACAAAAACTACAAAATGGGTTTTTTTTTAAACAAAAATCTGGTTTTTAAGACACTCTCATGCTTTCAGGGGGCTGACGTATGATTTTGAGTGCTTGGCTGTGGCACTGACAGTTCTTCAGTGCTTGTATGGCACATCTACACATGATGCTTTAATACACATTAGCCTAAGTTAATGCATATTAATGACACGAATCTATACATGCGCACTCTTAATGCACATTAAAAATGTTTAATTTAGGCTATTAGTGCCTAAATTTGATACCTGCAAATCCAGGTATCGAATTTAGGCGTGAATAGTTAAAGCTCATCAATGCATGTGTAGCCGCGTTAAAGCGCATTAACGTTGTGCGTGTGGACTGACTTGGGACTAACTGTAATCCCAAGTCAGTCCACACAAGTGTTAATGCGCTTTAATGCCTGCATGTATAGACACCTGCCTAAACCAGCTTAATGCACATTAAATTTAGGCATGCTTAAATGCATGTGTAGACATGCTCATAAGTAAACTAATTTGCCTTGGTCCACTTCCAGCTGCAATCCACTGAATCTGCTATCTGAATTGGTGCCTTTAGCGAGTCTCAGCAATGGCTCCAAAGCCAATGGACCCCAGAGAATCGTGGGAACCCCTGGCTCTGAATGAGGCAGAGAGTAAATGCCCCAGGGAAAAGCTTGCATCGTCTTGTATGTGCAATACAGGCTCATGCATGATGTATGATACAGGTATAATGCATGAACCCTGTCTGGTCTTTTTACTTCCATGATGTAAATGGGCTAGAAAAACTTGCCCACATGATGCCCCCTTCAGCTGCTGTCACTCACCTCTGCAGCTCCTAGTATGGAGATGAGCGGGGTGTGGGTCCCAGCAAGGTGAGAGCTATAGCCAGTTAGGCATGGATTAAAGCATCTCAGGGTTGCTGTAAATTCCTCAGAGCTCAGCATCAGTGAGCTACAAATGCTAATCCCTGCACTTCAGCAGATGCAGGAGCCTTGAGCTCTCTCTAAATTCGATGGATAAATAGAAGAGCTCAGTCACCAAGACCTTTTACAAGCACTTAACTCACTTAGATCCTTCAGTACTTGCCCCTGACTTGGAGCTGACATCCCAGCTCAGTGTGGCTCTGTGTTGTTTTTTTTCAAACACGGTGGAAATGCTGTTTTGGAAATGATACTAGGAGCGCAAACAGGAAGCAGGAAGGCCTTTTTCCAAAAATGCAAGAATCTGAAGGGGCTGCAGTTTCATTTTTTGGAGCTGACCCACGGGGGTTAGTTTTGCAACGGCAGCAAGATACGCGCGGTGAGGTCAAGAAAAAAAGAAAACATGGTCGCAGCCACATAGAGCAACCCTGAAACTCGCTTTTTTGGACCTCTGAGTGATTTTATGTGCTACACGCGGCTGGGATGCCTAGAAAAATAAAGCAAGATGCTGAACAGTCCCTGCAGTGCAGCCGTCTATTGACAGATGGGATTAAGTGGTAGGAGTTTGCAAAGTGGGGCATTTTTTTATAGGCTTATTGCCCTTGTTTATTGTAATTTTGATTTTTAGTTATTTCTGCGAAGGCACCTGGGGACCTCGCTAAAGGAATATTTGTTGCTATTGCTGTTATTGTTGTTGTTTGATTTGGGAGGGCTTCTGTCATTCTGCGGTGCCGTTATGAGCTTGAGTGCAAAATGCTGGAAGGAGGTAGGGATGCAGAGGGACTTCTGTAATGCCGCAGTAGAGATGGGTTAAGAAACCGTGCACAGGATAGGGTACAGAGTCACAGGAGGGTTTCTGCAATGTGCCAGCATAGATGTGAGCCAAGGAGCAGAGCCACAGGATATTAGGAGAGTTTGGAGCATCCGGCTTGTAGTCCTGCAGGCTCGCATAACCAGATGCCTGGATCCAAAGGATCATGTCTTGTGTGATGTAGCCCTGGGCCTCATCCTGCAAGTACCTTCCAGGGCATCATGCACTACCTGCTCCCACTCAAGTCCCTGCACCCAGCACCTGAGCCTTTGCCATATCAGGGCCTCTTGTACCGACTGCTTACAGCTATTAGAAAGTCAACCAGCCCGGGTGGGTATGTAATATGTCATTTTTAAACTGTAATAATTAAGACAAGACAAAATGTGATTGATTCCTCAGCCTCCTGCTTCTCCTGAGTCAGAACAGCAGGATGGGGTCCAACACGACTGACAAGTAGTCTCTGCATCCAAGCTCAACTCAGGACAGAGGAAGTGGGAAAGCAGCAGCAAAAAGGAGCTGCTCTAATTTACACCAGTAGCAAAAGGTCCCTCTGCCCTAACCTAGCATTTCCTCTGTCATGCACCCTCTCCTGGGATGGCAAGATGGCTCATGATGAGCTATCTCTACTAGCTTCTTTCAGGCATCCTTCTCTAAGGAAGAATCCTCCACTGCTTATTTATGCCCTAACTGACTGCGAGCCAGCTCAGGCAGAAATATTTAACCTCTGCTCCGTGCTATTTCTCATTAAATAGTTTGTTAAGCACTTTGGACTCGTTAGGTATAACGTGTGAGCGTGGCCATACTAATTTTTTTACTCTTAATACTTAAACATTCGTAGACTTCCTATTCTATGATTCTGTGAAGAGCTCTGGACTATTTCTCAAAAATCAATAGTGTGCATAGAAGAGCTGGCAGGAAATGATTTCTTCCCCTCCTCATCCTCCTGCCTCACTCCCCCAGTAAATTCTGCATTTTTTTGCAATTAAACTGAACATTTTTGTTTTTAAATCAGAGCCATTTTACTTTCAACTGACATGTTTTGGGGGCTGATCACAGGAACATAAAAATGTTCAGTTATCGGTCGGGGGGTTATGTAATCTCCAAACATCTGGGAGCAAAACATTTGTTTCTGAAAAATATATATTTGGTGAAATGCTGCTTTTCTATTACAACCCATGTGTTTGGGATATGCTTGTTGAGTTTAGACATGCACATATGTGTATTCTTTCCCCCCGGTAGACCCCAGTTCTTTTCAAGCTGCCTTTCCGGTTTTAAATACAGCTGGGGGAAATGTAGGGGTACAAAAAAGTTTCTCGAAACTGGCTTTGCAGATAATGCAAATGCAAAGAGAAAGGTGCAAATGGAGGAAAGTTTGTTTTGTTTTCCTCCGATCAAGCACTGCATCAAAATAGTCCCTTGATGACATTTTATAGCGCATAGGTTAAAATTGTTATCACATGCAAATTATGCGATTCCTTAACTTTCACAGGCGTGGCACGACTCCGGATCTCTGATTGGCTCGGGGGCGTCTGGCCATACGCAGTCTCACATCAATCAGCGACAGCCACTGGTGTTTGCTCTTTCCGAGATGCCGAAAGAATGGCAGGGAGATTAAAGAGGCATTCATTGGCTTTTCACAGGCAGTCAAATCCTTTCCCATTCTGCCAGCCCTCGTGATTGGCAAATTACAGTGCAAGCTTATCAAACATTAAATGATAAATAATAGAGGACTTCCGGACTTGGGGAAAAACAACAGGATTAGACAGGCCATTACAATCCAGCACTATGTTTATTCTTTATAGCAAAGATAGCTCTATGTACCTAAAGGGATTTCCTTAAGGTTTCCTTCCTTTTCAACAGTACATATATGCATGCACAAATAGATGCCGTGTAATATTTTTTGTACACATCCGTGCTTATACAAAGTATTTGTGAGCCCGATCCTCGAGTAAATGGAGCCGTCTCTGCCTCTGCCGGTGATTTTATCCATTTGGAGGACCTGATTGTCCTCCAACTTCCATTCATTTTGGAATCAGCAGAGCTATAGGAGAATTTGAACCCAGATCTCTTGATGTGGAGTCAAATTATTGATGGGAGTAAAATTGCTTGGCCCCGCTCATCTGCTGAAGCAAATTCAATGGAGCTGCACATACCTGGGCTAGCCAGGAATCCGGCCCATTCGTTAGGAGCATATATCTGCAGGCAGAAATTTGGCCCTAGTCTGCGTGCACAAAGAAAATATTTGCCGAAGGGTTCTCTGCTTCCAGATTAGCAATGTTTATACCCTTTACACGTCGGCTCTCACCTCCGCAGGAGCCATTCTTACAGACTGCGGACGTTGTGGCAAGATGAATCATCGTTTCCTTCACAGCTCTTGCTAGCTGTGGAACAGGATCATGTACTTGCTAATCGAGCTTCAACTCTAATGTCTAGTGTCACTTCGTTTCTTGGTTTATTTTTTTCTTGTGCAAAGCAAATTCTTTTTCTACCCTACTATTCCAAGAAGTATTTAGAAACAAGAGACCTTTCTCCTTTGAAGTGAATATGGTTTCCAAAGAGAGGTCGCATTTACTCTCTCAAGAGTGCAGACTGTTTATTCTTGTTGTTAACATGCCTTCCAACGGCTGACTATCTGCCCAGGGTTTCGGCCATTGCTACTGGATAGGTAGAGTCTTCCCAGTAACACAAAGGGGCTGGAAACTTTAGTTGATGTAATTCAGTTTGCTTCCAAAATGAAGTCCTCCTAATAGCTGACAGGGGTCCAGCCCTTGCAGAGATACTGGGCTGCTTTGGTAGGAGCGTGGCCAGGAGGTCAAGAGAAGTGATCCTTCCCCTCTGTTCAGCACTGGGGAGGCCACATCTGGAGTCCTGTGTCCAGATGTGGGACTCCCACTACAGAAAGGATGTTGGCACTTTGGAGAGAGTCCAGCGGAGAGCAAAAAAATGGTTCAGGGGCTGGGGGATATGACTTGTGAGGAAAGACTGGGGGAACTGGGCTTATTTAGTCTAGAGAAGAGGAGACTTAATAGCAGCCTTCAGCTCCCTGCAGGGAGGTTGCAAAGAGGATGGAGCTGGGCTGTTCTCAGCGGTGGCAGATGACAGGACAAGGAGCAATGGGCTCACGTTGCAGCAAGGGAGGTTTAGGTTAGATATTGAGAAGAATTTTCTCACCAGGAGGGTAGTAAAACAGGTTACCTGGAGAGGTGAAGCTCCATCCTTGGAGGTTTTCAAAACCTAGCTAGACAAAGCCCTGGCTGGGATGATGGAGTTGGGGCTGGTCCTGCTTGGAGCAGGGGGTTGGACTAGATGTGACTTCCTGAAGTCCCCTCCAACCCGCATTGTCTTTGATGCTATACCAAAAGCGTTCAATCCATTGCTTTCTGATGAACAATGAACACTTCAGTTGTCCATGTCGTGCTAAGTGCACACCAGGGCCTGCATTTTCTCTCGCTCACAGAGCCTGTTGCACTCACAAAAGATGTGGAACTCAGGCCCTGGCCTTTCCAAAGGAGGAAGCATTACATACCTTCCCATTTGCTTTCTCTCTACTCCTATCCACTGTCTGTAGCGAATGCAAACCAGACGGCCTGATAAGCAAGAGACAACACTTGAAAAGAAAAGTAGCTTTGGGCCACATTCTCTCCAACTTTAGCTCCACTGAATTAAAGGAATTATGCCAGGAAACCTTATCTCTAACCGCTCAAGGAAAGCATACAAAGGCAATACAGAACCCAAGTGTATGAAAGACCATTGCTTAGCAGTAACGGGTTGGCAGTCTTGGGCAAAACTTCAGTCAGCAATAACATATATCAGGGCAAACGGTTCATCCTCCTTCAAGCTTCTGATACCCATCACTGCTTACTTGCTACAGAAATTGGCTCAGGCGCACAAGATGCAATGAGTACTAAGATCTGTAGCCTCTGTAATGAATTCTCCTACACAAAAGCTAAAATTTCCTCTGTGTCCTAAAGTCTTGGCCTGCCTAGAAGATCACGCTCAGTCTCACAGTTGGCAATGCCGTTCGTTAGGCCAAGTTCGGGTATGTCTGTATACCTGTCAATACAATGTCAATGCTCTGTCCGGATAACTTGCGCTTAAAGACTTGTCCATGGAAAAGTTGACGTAGAAAAAAAGGGAACTTTCACAAAACTGTTGATATTAGAATAGGCAGCTGTTTTAACTGCAAATCTGGGTCCCAATTAATGGAAATACTTATTTGGTGACTTGCAGAGTACACCTCCTGCCAATTAGCTCCATCTCAATGTTCTATTTCTTGTCTTGAGTCAATAAACAGTTCAAGATTTCCTGGAGTCAGAAAACACATGTCAGTGCCAAGAACTGTGGGTATATTAAAACCATACCTGCAACAATAGCCCTCAACCAGGCAGCTCAGCTAATCACTCCCTTGTTCAGCTGAGTGTCTGACAGAGCAGCTCGAAAGCTGAAAGTATATAACCCTCAATAAAGGAAACCACAGCTTACAGGACCCATGAAAAATATTTACTAACCTTCAGTACCCTTTGTTCTCTGTCCTTCCTGAGAAGTGCTTTTCTTTAGCACTGCATACCGTAAATGCCTCCATGATACAATTTGATTGGGAGATTAGTAAGGTGGATCGAGATGACTGAGTCATCCACCACTTTTCTTTCATTTAATAGGGGGGAAAAAACCCCTCAGAATGAAGCAGAACATAGGGTTTCAGTCTATGATTTGCCCAAATTATTTCAGATTCCTTAGAAAAAAATAAAACAATCTATGCTGCTCAGAACAGGCAGAAATTAAGGGGAGGGGGTGGTGGAAGAGAGGAGAAAAGAAGATTAAATCAATATGCACCTAAAGCTCTATAGCAGGGAGTATCATCATCAGCTCTGTAAATCAGCCCCATGTTAAGATGTATGGATCATCTCCAGATTCCCATGGGAAGCTCTTAATTCTGTAGGGCCTGGCTGGCCCCGGTAATGGGGGTCTGGAGTCGCGACCCTCTGATGTCACCGGACCACCTGTCACCCTGGTTGGCAGGGTCTAAAAGTCCTTATCAAGGATCTATCAAGGGTCTGAATCACACTGGACAGTCCTTGGATGACTTTCATGAAAGAACCGGGCTGTCATGATGCATCGACTAAAGGAACGAGAGTTCATACCAGTCTAACCCCAAGCTGAGACCTGAAATCTCCCTTTATTCCTAGAAAGCTTTACTTTGTGTCAGAATTCGAGTGTCCTGGCAGGGTGGCCTATTTAGGAGTGTCTTTTTGAGGGGACCCAAGAGTCAATTAGCACTAAGGCATATTAGCAGCGATGAGTGAGGTCATGTATGATGCATGAGGTATGTTAGCGGATGGGAGGGGGATAGGAGGACAAGGCTGGCATGGAATAAAAGTGCGGTGGGTGGGGATGAGATACATTGGCAGAGCTGTACCCAGTTTAGGGTTTGGGGAATGCAAGGATTCTATTATTTGATGCCCAAGGAGCAGAAGTGGAGGAGGTTTTTGCAAGTCAGCTCTCAGCTGCACTAGAAGAGCTCCAGGGGACCCCAGGAATGCAATCACAGGAGGGTTTAATAGCCTAGAAATGATGGGCAGTCATATAAAATGAGGGTGGGAAGGGACCCCAGGAGATCACATCTAGTCCAACCCCCTGCTCCAAGCAGGACCAGCCCCAACTACATCATTTCAGCCAGGGCTTTGTTGACCCGGGCCTTAAAAACCTCCAAGGATGGAGATGCCACCACCTCTCTGGGTAACCTGTTCCAGTGCCTCGCCACTTTTTTAATGCGAGAGTTTTTCCTAATATCCAACCTAAGCTTCCCTTGCTACAACTGCAGACCATTGCTGCAAGGACAATGGAGGAGCCAAGTTGCACAATACGCCCACCCAGAAGGAACTAGGTTGGCTTTGGGCCTTCCCCATTGCCATTGCCCATCATCATAATAATGGCAAAATTACATATGTATAGCCCCCGGTTTGGCCACTTTCCCAGCTCCTCAACCCCTCCCAGAGGCATCATCTGGGATATCTGCACAGGCAACACAATCACGGTCTGCTGCTTGGTTCCTGTAACATCCCTCTTTGCCGTGACTGAGCAGCAGTCAAGAGTAGACACCCAAGATGGAAGAGGGAAAGGTGATGGATGTGATCGTGACTTGGCACCTCTGTGGTGTGCAGCCTGGACTGACTTGGCAGAGCTGAGGTGCAGAAGGTCTGGACAGTCCTGGGTCTGATTTCAACACTGCTATATGTTTCTTCTAATAAATCTCAACCGTGTGCCCTGTGCAAAGCACTATATCACAAGATATTTCCTCGCAACATTGTTCTTTCTTTTTTTTTTCCCTTCTTTTTTTTTTTTTAAGGAGTTTAGTCCTCATTCAGATTGCTAAGTGAACCTGGTTTTATTCCATTCTCCCCTAGCAGCTCTAGTATCTCCCGCTATGATCTCATCGGATGATCCAAGCCATGCAGCATCAAGGCGGGTCATTCCTCGGATGGGCAGCCTCCAGGTAAAACACAGACGGTGCTAGAGAGTCGATCCACGGTGCCTTTCCTGCCCCTGTGACTCAGCACTGACCTAATATCCCCATTTGGTGCCAAGGGTGTAAATGATGCTGAAGGTGTTGCCGTTCAAATAGGATATTAAAATAAAGTTCTGGCTGCTCCCAGCCATGAACTATCCCATGACATTTTTCAGATGAGTAGGAGAACCATCCTGCTCCCGATTCTGAGCTGGCAGTGTTATACATCTGCTTTACGAAAGTATAATACGATGATGTCACGTGAATAGTAATAAAGAATCAGGACCATCATTTTCATAGATGTCATACACATTAGGGCTGGAAGGGACCTCGAAAGATCATCGGGTCCGTCCCCTGCCCAAGGGGTAGGAAGTCAGCTAGGGTCCAAGGAGTAACAGTTAGTATCTAGCAAGTCAGGGGTTTGGTCAGCACTCCTGGCAGCCCCAGGCAAACTTTTAGTATTAGCCCCCCTTTTGCCAATGATAATGATGATAATAATCATTATTTTCACGATTTTCAGGCCCTCCTTTCTGTCCAGGCCACATGGTTTGCCCATGCCTGCGTCCAGCATTGGGCATGGTGCAAAGTGGCTCTGTCTTTCACTATAGCAATTACTCCTGACAAAGCCAATGCCAGTCCACTTATGTATGAACAGATACCTCGTCATTTGGGCAACAGGGTCAAAAGAAACTGGATACGTTGCAAGCCATATCCCTTTCCTTGAGTGCCATTGGCTACCGACACTATGCTAAATCAATGCATTGCTATGGCGGGCCTCTAATTTTGAAGTCGTAGATTAGACCCAAAATACGGGGTGAAGTGAGTGTGTCTAGCACATTCACTTTGCAAATGAGTTATTTTTTCGCACTGCTCAGCTGGCATCCCATTGTGGCATCTTGCTCATACCCTGGAACAGACCCTAGTGAGAGGACCCCTCCCAAGGTGATGATTTTGGGGTGGGGGAAGCGCACACACACGTATCAAAATGAGGTTTTGTCTTCTGGCCTTTGGTGCAGTGAAGCAGAGGAAAACCAGGAGCGCATGAAGCAGCCTGCCCCAGTTCTGGGGAGCGAAGCCGAGCCAAGAAAGAACACATGGCGGTTGTGTGTTGTAGTGACACCTCAAGAAAAATCACTTTGAGTCGTGAGCCTGATCACTTAACTGCTGTGGGCACCTTCCCAGCTTTCCTGAGTCAAACGTAAATGGCTTAAGGAAGCTCTTCCCCCACCCCTCCCTCTTGACTAAACACCCGATGTCTCACAGCGATTTTACTGTGTTTACAAATTATGAAAATTCTGGTCAGTTAATTATGAAAATATTGGTAAGTCTGTAACCCTGGCTGCTGGATGGAGCCAAGGCAGAAAACAGACTGGAAAGCCCTTGAAAAATGAGCTGCTTTCTCTCCACTCCTATTGCCAATGGACTTTGTTGTTCTAGGATATGCCTGTGCGAGTCTGCAAAAGTCCCTTTACAAGCTGGAGCACAGGAGGTTCAACTGGAAGCTGGATTTATTAAGTAGATTTTGTCATTTATGAGGCAGAGAGAGAGAAACAGAAGGACAAAGAGAAAGCCAATGTCTGGGGTCTTTTACACCGACCCATATCTATAGTAGCTCCATTGATAAGTAGGGGCTGAGCGCCTGTGGGACACATCGGTGGGGCTCTACTGATTTACACCAGCTGACAACATGGTCCTAATTCTTGCTGCACAGGCAAATCAATCCAGAGGGGTCGCGCTAAAATCATAGGTCTGATTTTGACCCCACTAACAAGGTTTTTACCCTCAAATGACTCCACTTGCTTTAAAGGAATTATCCTTTTAATAGGCACCAATATACGAGAATTAAACTCCTTCTCTTCAGTGCTGTTATTTCAGATTTTTGCCAATGTATGTGAGTGGAAAGAAAATTGTTCTCACGGGGCTAAAGCCTGGTAGTGAGATGATGCCCCGGAGAATTGGGCCCATTGTCCTCATTTGAGTTTTCTGTATTTATACATGTGTAAGTCCCTGATTTCAGTACAGCCACACTGATTTACACCAGTTGAGGAGTCTTGACAGCTGACTGCCGGGGACTTACACCAATGAGAGCAGAATCAGCAAAAAGGGGGAAAAAAATCTCGAATTCATTTCATTGGCTTTACAGGCACTAACAAAAGTTATCCCCCCCCCCCCCCCCAACCAGGTCAACAGGGGAAAATAATCTTTGTGCATTTATTATATCTTTTGCAAATTAAATAAAGCAGAGGGATAATGTATGTAAAGTGCTGTGTATTCACAGTATGACAAAATTGGCCAATTTTCATTTTATTTAAATTATATGGTATGACACAATACATTTAAATATAATGCGTAGCAGCACATATTTTAACCAGTATGAAAATTGACCAATTTTATAATATTTAACATATGGTTTATACATTTTAAATAGGTTAGAAATACATATGTCATGTATTTTTGTAAAAAAAAAAAAAAAAAGATATATATTTAGAGAGAGAGAAAGTGTGTGTGTTTGTCTATGTGTTTGTGTGTGTTACTTCACTGGCACTTCCTGAATTTTGATTGCTATTTAATTGATATTTTAGTAAGAGAGCGGTTGTGTAAGGACCAATTCAGCATCAGGAACATGTTTGCTGAGAATTAATAACTACATTATACGCACATACCTCCTTGCATAGCTGTTTAATATACCATATTAAATTATGCTCTGATGGGTTGATATTACATTCGTTGAACCAATAACAAGAGCTCCCGCTTAATGAGGCAAAATCAGTGCCTAATTCATACCAGTGTCGCCCCACTGAATTCCAGTTACGCTGGCAGAGCCAACAACGGACTTCACCCTGCAAGTGATTTTCTGAAAAATAAACGATTGAGATTCAGATGAGGCAAGAAAAGCCAGTCAGGAATTTTCCAGCAAAATGTTTGCTGGTAGGAAAAGCTGATTCATTGAAACTGAAACTTTTTTGCAGAAAGATGTTCGTTTCAGCAAAACCTGTGTCAGGAAGGCCTCTGAGGTCCAGAAGAAAATTTCCAATATGAGAGAGACAGAGAGACAGACCCTGGATCTGGATTACTCAGGGTCAAGTAAGTCCCTGATCTGAACGGGCCAGAACGAGGACATGGACAAAGGCTGGAGACATGCTAAGAGGGTGCCTAAACCACCAAGCTACTGTCCATGGGGTTGTGGCTCTTCTGTAATGCCTCCTGCTACAGCTGTTCCAGTCCATTCACTGGAGCAAGGGACGAGGGTAATAACCCACTCTGTTCTAGGGTGGGTTTTTCTCTCCTTGATTTTACCCAGAAAGGCATTGGTTTCATCCCAAAATATAATGGGAGCCTTTCTGAAATGTCGACGATTTTCACAGAACAGAAAAACGGTTTATTGCCCAGCTATAATTAGATGCAAAATGCTGAGTGCCTTCAACTCTCACGGAGGATGCTCAGCAGCACTGGCGATGCGTAGAGTGTGTACGCGGGTGCACGTGCACACCCTGGAAGTGCCAGCCATGAACCTGGAGGTGCTGGGAGAAATGCACTTCTGGTTTTGCCGCTGGCTCGGCAATCGGCTGCTGGGGGACTCCCCACTGCCCGGTTGGCAATCAGCCACTAGAGGATCCCCCCCATCAGCAATCTGGTGCCCCCGCACACTTGAGAGGCACCAGTCGCCCATGGTCAGCAGGATGCAGGATCAGGCCAGTGACTAACAAATGGCATAACTACCAAAAATTCACAAAGGCTGTAATTAAGGCCCGCTGAAGTCCATCTGGGCTCATGGTGGAGGTGATACCTTTTATTACACCAAGATTTTTGCAAAAAAAATCCTTTAATTGGGGGCACAAGCACCCTTCATTAGGCATCAGAGCAAAGATTGTTAAAGTTCTCCTTTATGAAACTGTGAAAGTTCACGTTTCATATTTTTGCAAAGATCTTGTGGGTCTAATCAAAGATATCACTTCTACCATGAGCCCTGATTGCCTTTTCCTCTAGACCAGTGCAGCTACAACCTGAATACCTGACACTGAAGTTCATGGGCTTTAAACACCTGCTTCAATTTAATCCTGTGCTTAAGTGGTTTTCAAAACAGAGTTGAACCTATGCTGAACAGACCTGACCAGACCCTCTCAGGGCATGTTGCTCAGGCTTGCAGAGCAAATGCTATCCTTATTTTTGCAAGTGCAAAATGTTCCTTTTTTTAACTAACACTATATTGGATGTTATGTCTGACACAAGATAACTGTAAGTGCCAATGCACAGTTACGTTGCTTTGCTCTGAAATCTATTTTATATTTCTCAGTATATATATATATATATATATATATATATATATATTTCTCTCTCTAGGAGAAAGCACACCCGTGTCCCCACTGAATTCCAGCATTGTTTCATATTGGACTCATTGTGACTTAGAAAAACCAGGGGTTGGATTGAAATGCACCTTATCCTCGACTGCAAGTTTGCCTCTTTGGAAAAGTCCATGTGAACATTAGTTATTCGTGTCCTCTGACACATCCATTCAGCTAGAAAATAATTCCATTTCACCATGTTGTCTCAGGCTGAAAAACAAGATATTTATTAAAAATGAAAAAAACAAAATCTGGTATGCCAAAAATAATGGACATTATCTTTTTCTAGGAAATAAAATAGAGAACAAAGAGTTGGGATGCCTTTTTTCGGATGCCTCTTTTCTGATTACAATAATTCAGTTCACATAGAGGTTCATTTTTGAAAGTAAGGTCTAATTTAGAAAACAAACCTCCTTATTTAACTACACAGTAGCTTCTTGTGCTGTCTGAAAGAAGATCCTTTGGACTAAAACATTTAATTTCTAAAAACTGTCCTTCTATCCATCATCCAAGAACAGATGGGCCTGGTATAATACCAGCAGCCTCTTGAAGAAAAGCCCACAAATTACAAAGAAGGCTTTCTGAAACTGGGCCAAATTCATGTGGGAAAAATGAATAATTGAGATCACAGGGCTATTAAAGCCATCAAGAAGTGGGCTCAACATTGAAGTAGTTCACCACTCGCTTTGCTCTCCTGATTCAGGACAAAAAGTTCAAATCTCAAAGAAGCTCAAGAAGCACACACAAAAAAAAAATTAAAAATGAAGTCTCAATTAATTGAAATATTCTGTTTTTATATTGAATAGTACTTCATTCTTTTTTTACTATAATTAATTTTCATTTCTAAAGGAAAAACTTTGAGCTGGAAAACTTGGATTTTTTTTCTTTTAAAAATGCCAAAATAAGATTTTCAACCATTTCAGCAATTGTTTTGATTCCAATAAATGGGTATTCTGCAGTGAGCGGTGGGGGTGGGGATTGTATTGGAAGATTTCTCTCCATCTGTAGACTTTAAATAGTCATGTAAGTGTAACACGACATGCTCCTCAGACTGAATTTCAGAGAGCACCTCCAGTATTACCATTCTCCAGCAAGTGGTATACGGGTATAGTGCATAAAATACCAGCATGGCCCTGTTATTTGCATAGGAAAAGTTAAGACCTCTTCTATTCCAGTATGCAGCCCTGAACAGCTCTTCTAGTCAATATTATACAAAATGATTCTTATTTTAGTTTATGCATGTATTGTGTGATGAGGATTAGAAATTGCTTTATTACTGGCTGGAACATACCACTTTATTGGTCATCATTCTTAGAATTATTTCAATAATAGTAGACAATAATATTAACATACTTATAACAATATTGAAATAATGATCTTATGAGACTGAAATAGCAATAATAAAATGAATGTATAATGATCTTATAATTGTAGCCATCATGACCCAGGAAAGATGTGCGAGGCAAGGATGCGTTGGGGTAATATCTTTCATTGGGCCTTTATTGGTCTTTCATTGGACCAGTTGTATGGTTGGGATAAAGTTAGATAAGCTTTTGCATGCAAAGCACAATTGTATGCATATGATTATATAATTAGATGCGTTGTATTTTATAATGCTGTATTATGGATGGTGATGGTGACGATGCATACACGCTGTCCGAGTCGTTTCGGTACAGCGAACATTTTGCATTCCTTCGCTTGCATTTGTTAGATTAAAGGAGCCAGCCAGTTAGTCAGGTTAGCACTGTATAAATTGACCTGGTGCTGTAATCAGTGGCCAAACATTACATGCTCCTTAAACTGAAATTCGGAGAGCGCCTCTAGTATTACCATTCTCAAGCAAGTGGTATATGGCTATAGTGCACAAAATACCAGCTTGGCCCTATTATTCAAAAGCTAAATTGATCCATATGATTGGACTATTGCCCAGATCCTTTTTTCAAACAATCATTTTGAAATTAACATTATCAATACATTAATGCATGTTGAAGGCTAGTTGAGTCTGACATAGGAAGTGATGTAATAAGGGAGTCCTTAATACTCACGGCCCTCAAACAGGAAACGTTTTCCTCGAGGAATAGTATACTTGAAAACTGCAGATTACAATTTAATATTAACCAGATTTCTACATTAAACATGATTTCCGAGAGCAATTTGATTTTTCTTCCCCCCTACCCCCTTCATCGTCTTTAAATGATCAAAATTGTGTCCAACCGTGAGCAGCTCCTGGAATGAGCCCAGGGCTGCCTGCAATTTAAATGTCAGGCCTGGCAATTGCTGAGCCACATCAGATCTCTCTCAGGCCCTCTGTCACTCACCATTTTCCCTGTCAATCTTAATCTGCTTCTGATGCCTACACATCTCAGTGTGCCCTTATTTTCTTTTCCTGCCATGCTTAGACATACCCAAAATGGTGATAGGCTGGGGCTGCCCCCTTTGTGTTATGATGCAGAAGGTAAAGCTCTCTATGTAATGCCCATAAAGAGTTAGTTGATGGAATAATTCTTAAAAAAAATAATAATAAAGCAACCACAGCACCTAATGATGCTTTTTGGGAACCAAGAGCAAAACCTGTAATCTCCCAGTCAGAAGCTAAGGTTGAATGGAAGAGAAATTCCCATCTGTATGATTTTTTTTCTGTTCTTGGTTGATTAGGTATTTGGTTTCCCAATGAACCTTCAATTATTACTTGTGTTACTCTTTATTGTGGTGTCATCTAGGAACCTCAGCCATGAACCAAGACCCCCATTATGGTAGGCCATTGATAGATACACAGAACTGGTCCCTGCTCCAGAGCTTATCATTAAAGTAACCATGGCTTTTCTCAATGTCAGTGCAATGCTGTACTTCCAGAAGTGATGTGATTGCTATGGGTGTCATGACTGCCTGATGCCCCTTGTCATCCCAGGGACTCTCATATGCTGCCATCATTTTAAATGGCACCTACTTTGGTGCAGTGTTTCAGCATCTATTTACATCTAGTGAAAAATACCCTTCATGATCACCACGAAGGCCATTGACTCTGTGTCTATCAACCAGGCGTTGCTATCTTTTTCACCCTATGTATAGCAGAATAAAGGGCCAACTACACTGTCAGTGATAGTAAAAGACTGGAAAAACTCCCCCAACATGCTCTTGGAGGCAAAATGCTGTGTTCCCTGGGAAGATTTAAATGATTTTCTCTGCTTTTGCACTCAGGAATAGAGAATATTGTGCACTGGCCAGAAGTGAAATGTAAACCGGGATCCCTAAGGAGTGATGTGACAATGTAACATTAATCCACCCCTCTTTTGCTGATATGCTGCAAATGGAGGGGGGGGGGCGGGGAAGAGACGAACCACAAATAATGCTGCCTGCGGTGAGCAATCACTGCAATGTAAATTATGACCTTCAGACAATTGCTCATTGGAAACATTTATATTGAGATTAAATCTCCCCCAGGTTGCACGACAGCACCAGCTTTGTTTTCTTAGGCTGTTGTTCCACATCTGGCATGCAGAACAAAGCCATCCAGGGTCTGCAGGATCCAGGGAACACACGTTGGGACTACCCGCATCTTGCCAGCAAAGTTGACAAGCATGTAAGAAAAGCTCCCCAAAGCTGCCAAGTCCTATAGCTCTTGAACGAACCAGCTTCCCTATGAAAGTCTATGGCTTTCTTGATCATTAAATCTTGATCTGCCTTGAAATTCTCCCAGGGGTGGCTGTCTTCAGAAAAGGAGCATGTAGTAAGACTCCCAAGCCAAGAATGCTGCTTTGAGCTTTGTTCCATCTACATTTAAATCCCTTCTGTGCCTGGTCTATAACTCATTATTCTGTGGACAAGCTGAAAATAACCAGTGAAGGGCATGTAGGCATTACCAAGGAAAGGAAGGGGTGGAGAAAAAGACTTGAAGGAGGTTAAGTGAACAATGGTTGGTAACACTCTTCCTGGATCTGTGGAAACAAAACTAATGGCCTAGTCGTGCATCTCATGAGCAGATGTCCATGTTGCCAACATGCTCAAAAATCACTGTTCACCTTCGCTAGACATGCCCAAGAGCAAATGAGCATAGGGTTAAGCAGATCAAGCAGACCCCTGCTTCAAGAGAGCCAGTGGACCAAGTTTACACAAAGAACTGGACCCGATGATCCCATAAGGTCCCTTCCAGCCCCTAATGTCTATGACATCTGATGCCTATGACACTAGATTTTAAGCATGCCAACACTGGGTGGGTAGGGGTGGAGAAACTCCCTTTAGCCAAGAACACATCAGGGGTTTGCTGTGAAGTTCAAGACAAGACCCAGGTTCTGAGACCCAAACTACCTACAAGGTTACGACCCCCAAATCACAGGTGAGCGTATTCAGTCCAACGTTGCAAAGCCTGCTTGACTCCATAATGAAGCTCATCTATAACATGGATTCAAAACCCAGGCCTGATGCTGGTTGCCTTTTCTGGATGACGCTCAAGGTTACAGCAGGATCCATGGATCCCTTGGGACCTCCTGGGAATGTCTGCTGTCTTCCAAACATACAGGGGGACTCCCAAAACAGCTGTGAAAAAGTGGTTAACACCCTTGTTTCTGTCCCAAAATGGGATGTAATTGCATAATCCCAGTCTGGTCTGTTCTAGTTTTAGGTCTGTGGCTTTGGATAACCACCTATGTGTGCCTGTTTTCTCTAATTAGGTGTCAGGTAACAAGCTGTTCTGAAACAGTTTGTACCAGTATGGGAACGGCGGGGATGGAAACTGGTGCCAGTAAATTAGGGATAATTTCTTTATCCGTATCCTTACTCCAACTGCAGTGAATTTGTTAAATTCAGCTAATTAGAGAAGGTTGATAGAACAAACCCATAAGTGTTGCAGCCGGGGTCTGTGTATACAGTTTGTGCGCCTGCACTTTCCAAAGAGCTGGGGAGAGAATGCAAGATATATGTGCGAGACAAGTCTCTATTTTTCTTAAGCATTTCTTGAACAAACATAAAGCTCCAGAGTAAAAGCACTATATTTGTCTTCCCATGTCTCCAGAACCTCAAGATAAAAATAAAAATACATAAAATATCACATTTGGCTTTATTTCATATTACATGGTTACCAACAAAAAAACATAAGCGATCAGTATAGAGCTAGTTTCTCAGTCTAGCTCTGTTAATTTTACTGGACCCATGCCAATCCATACCAACTGAGAGTGTAGGCCATATAGATATATAAATTATCATCTAATACTTTGTGGCATTCCTTACTCTCTGTCTTGACATATTTATACTTCCTTCAGTATCCATTGCCTCTGTAACTGAGACTGCTGCCGTTTTCTCCAAATGTATTTCCAAGAAAACTACAACTGGATGAGTCATGAGTCATGGAGCAGGAAAAATCAAGGTCTCTGAGCAATTTTAGGGCTCTCCTTGATGGATGCATTTGGCGCATGGTCTTTTATCATGAAGAAAGAAAGGGAGTTACCAGGTCTGATAGAGCTCACCATTATAGCGGCATACTGCCACTGAAGTCAGAAAAACAAATTGGTGTAAAACTGCTCTAAGGAAGAGAAGAATCAGGGTATGAGCAGAGAAATAATTTACCCTGAAGCAAAGGAGAGTAGAGTTTTACTGTATGCCAGCTACTTCACAGTAACTACCCATAGAAATGGTCTTTGACCATGGTAAATGAAAACTAACCCATTGCAGTTTACACCTCTTTCCTTGGCTCGGCTACCACATGGGGTAAGCACATGCACATGGGCAGTTCCTACAGATCAACTGATGCATGGTAAAGGCTTGCCCTTCTTTGCCCCCTGGTAAATCATCATGTCGCCAGGTCTTCAGACCCATTTGCTTCCCCTGCTTTGCACTTGTGTTGCAATGGGGATTGCCCTATATGAGGTATAAGGAGACTGGGACTGTGATTTGAAGTAGAAAAACACATTCATGCAGTGCAGTGGAGAAAAAGATTTAATCCTGCAAGCTCAAATCCATGCAAGACTGTGAATTTGTCAGGAAAACACATAATAGGGGGAAAAAAACCCTAAGGGGAAAATAAGTACATTTGTGAAGGAAACCCCGTTCCTGCCACAGTGTCAAAGTGATAGGAAATCGGCGTCTCCACGTTTTTTAGACTGTCAAAGGGTCTTGAAATTGGGTGGTGTTGGTCTGATTAACTGGTGCACCCGAAGGAATATCATAGTTTGTGAACAGCAGACTTCATTACCATGGATGTAATATAGCTTATTTTCAGCTGATTAGTTGGTTATCACCATTGAGAAGTGGTGAAATGCTGATATCCCCAACCCTCCTGTCTAGCACAGAGCCACTAAATCTAATTTTTTCAGTCTGGATTGCTGATTTTCCAAGCAATGCCAAAAAGAATTACACAGAAAACTTTTATTGTTTTCCCCCCCTCGGGTATAACATGCTACTTGTTGGTCACGACCAAAGATCCAAGAACTTGTCATTGCCTGGAGGAGAAAAAGAAATGACTTCCTAATTTAAGCATTCAAGCATCATCAACCCCAAGCTGCCCCAATTGGTAATGAATGAATGAACCTATGATTGCCAACAGCTGTATTACTTTGGGCTCTGTGGTTTTTGCCAGGTCTTCGGAGCTCAGCCCGCATAACCCCGATCAGCGGGAACATTTGGCTATGACTTAGAGATCAGTTCTTCGTTCAGCCACAGACTTCCTGCGTGATGCTGGAAAACCCTAACCGATCCTTATAACACAGTTCTCCATTTACATACAGGAATTATACTTCCTTATCTCATAGGCTGTTGTGTGGATAAAAATCACTGACGCCTGCCAGAAGTGAAGTTCAGATAACTGATTAATGAGGACCTTATCGGCATGTTCTGACACGACAGTATTCTTCCTTTCCTATTAACATTGACCCTAAAACCAGAGTGAGACAGCTCAATGGAGGTCCTGTCTCCACAGTGGATATCCAAGAACCCATCACATTTATTTTTTTTTTAAAAATGGGAATTGGTAACCCACTGGGGGGCAAAAAATGACATTTAAATACCATACCCCACTGCAAGATATGAGCAATCAATTAAGGACAAGCAAGGGAATGACAAAAGAAAAGCTGAACTCTACTCCCTTGCGTGTGAATTGGGATCTAGTCATTGATCAGACCAATATCTTCAAATGCAACTTAATTTTTATTAGCTAGTGAATTAAAAAACACCAAACAGGTACATAAAAACCAAGCTAGATTCAAAGGAAATCACCACACAGCAAATGGGGCAGAAAGGTGGCTTTATACTTTTTCCCTTTTCCAACCCAGTTGCCTTTCCCCCAAGACAAGGCCCAGTTGCACTCGAGTCCTGTAGACTTTTTAAACAGAGTGTTTCAAATGTAATATATGTTGGTTCACTGCCTTAAATAAAGCACGCAGGACCAGATACCCGCTGTGATACTGGCCATCCATTCTAGCTTGCTCTTCTACAAACTCAATTTAATTTTAACAAAAATAATCACTTGGTCACTCGAAGCCAACTGATGTGGAGTGCTCTTTCATTCTACTCTCGAAGTGGCTGCATAAAAAGTTCAGCTTGTGAAGCTGTTTCAGGTCTGTTGTGAATGGAAGGCACTGTAAAAGCGCAATGAAAATTATTTCACACTTTTAAGAGTCCCTGTTTTCCTAGCCACTGTTATGGAACATGAATTTATTTTACATGAATTGTCTTGCATACACAATTGGGTTTTTTTCTTTCCCTGAGCATACTCTTCCAGGGAAAATGAACTTTATGTCATGCCAATCCAGAAGACCAACAAAGAGAATAAAAACAAGGCCCTTCTCTAGGAAGGCAGTATGCATGTGTGTGTGGCAGCTGCTTCTGCAGGGAGATTGGGACACCTCCCCAGGGCACAAAGTCTGGCAGATGTCCTACAGACTCCACCGTATATACAGAAGAAAACTTCTTCAAGAGTATGGAGGACATCTACTCTGCGGCGCAGTGTGTAAAGTCCAGCTGCTGCTGCTGTTATTATTGCTAAGGCTTGGCCTACTCTTAAATAAGTTGCTAGTCTAGATATGTCATACAGTGAAGGGCTTGTCTACATTAGTGCCCCTGTCACCGCAGCTCTGTTGATGGAGCTCATAGTGAAGGTATAGCACATGCTACTGGATGATTTTAGGCCAACCTGCATTACAGCACTTGCACAGATGACATGAACTAAGCTGATAAAAGCACCCATACCAAGGGATTGACTTAGCCACGTCAGCTAGAGGCTGGGATTGTTATTTATTTAATTTATTTTATGCTCCTAATTGAAACAGCTCTGTCGACAAAATGTTGTAGTGCTGCCCTGGTCCAACCCATAGCTATGCTGACCAAAAAACCCAAAGGCAGATGCAACTCTAATAACAAAAATGTCTATTTCTGGTACGGCTTGTTTCATTTGGGGAACAAGTTTAAATGCCAACAAGCTCTTAGAGTCACAAAGTCTGAGAAAAATAGGGTTAGAGGAAATCTCATGAGGTCATATCCAGTCCAACCCTCTTGTTCAAGGCAGGTTGACCCCCTGTCTAAACCATTACAAAAAATCTACCCTTAAAAACTGCTAATGATGAAGATTTTACAACTTTTCAGCATAAATCTTCAAACTTTCTAAGTAATTTATAACTTCTGCCTATATATACCACGTCTTTACTAGGTGGGTTTGAAGTACGGCTCAAATGATGTGGTTTATACCAGCAAGCTCTCGTCACTCTGGACAAGCTCTAAATGTTATTCCCCTCGAATAACTCAGGGGACAGAGATCATCTGGTCTGAAGAAAGAGCTGCTCCAGGAATTAGCCCCTGTCTATTGTCATAGCCAAGGTGAGCTTTATGAACCAGAAGGCCAAGTGACTTGTTCACAGTCATCCAGATCCACAGCAGGATCTCTCAGACATAACTATGAGTCCATAGAGCCACGAAGCAATCCTTTTACCCATCTACAGGTAGGCAACTTTCTCTTTTAAACTAAAGCAAGTTTGATCAGATGTGTGAGGATCAAACAAACCCACATGTCCTACTTTATAGTAACAATGAAGAAATCCATAAATTTTAAATGCTTTGAGATTGATGACTAAGTAAAGGCTGCATTGATTTGTTGGGTATATTAAGGACACAAGAGAAAGAACACATTGTGGAACTTAATTAAAGCATAATTGCTACAGAAAAGCAAAGGGGAAAAAAACATAAGACCTTCCTAACAACAAGTCACCTTACTTGTGCTTTAAATGAAATGCTGACCACAGTGTGGCCAACTTAAAGGTTTGGGAAAACAACTCTTTATTTTAGGGCTGCATTAATTTTATCATCAGCCAAAATTGCCAATGGATTATTTAGCGGACGTGAATTGCATTTCTGCAAGCCCCTTT
>NW_005842380.1:923232-925818 GCF_000455745.1 Alligator sinensis | reverse complement strand
TTTCATACCTGCAAGCCCATTTGCAAAGTCATTATAGGATCTATATTCCTCGCATGAATAATCCCAGAAAAGCCAAATACGCGACTCATGTCATTTAGTGGCTGCTAAATTAGACTTTATGCCAGGCAAGAGAGCTTCATATAGCACAAGCCCAGCTCCCAGAATGGAAAGTACACTGAGTTGTTTCTAGTGACCCTGTAAATTTGAGGATTTTTTACCACAAATGTGAGTCCTTTGCCACTGAAAAAAGGAGCTGCACGGTTCTGGTCCTTTCACCGTGTGCATGGGTTTGTGGTAGAGCCGGGAACGTAGGAGTCTCTTCTTGGTTCTTGTCCTAGCTTGACCCCCATCAAAGGTGATCGTATCAATCTCTGTATCACAGGAATGTTGTGAGCCTCATTTCTCTGCAAAAATGCTTGGAGGACCTGGAATAAAAGTCACTGCCTGACTGCAAATAATATAATTATAGAAACTGGCTATTTTTTTTTAAATTTGGGAATTTGACAATAAAATGATCATGTTATTGGATCATGTTAGGTTTCATAGATTTCTAGGGTCAGAAGGGACCTTGTAGATCATCAATGTCTTTCCTTCATTTTGGTCAGCTCTAGTCGTAACGGCATTTGTACACATGTTCCGGGAATAGGGGGGGAGCTTTAATTAGATCAATGAGCCTGGTTTAATTAGAGCATTAGTTAAAGTACCCTCGCTGCCATTTTTAAGTGCAGGGATGCAGACACGAGACACTGGAGTCTGCTGGAGTACAGTAATTACTACGCTCCAGCAGGCTCAATTAACCATGTCTGCTATGATGAGCTGTTATTACAGTGCGTCGGAGCAGCCTCGCTGCACGTATATAGGTGCTCTATAATATTAGGTCTTATTACTGCATCCCAAATGCTTTCTACTGTCTCTACTGATAGAGTGAAGAAATACTTTTTTCACTAAAAGTAACTTTGGACAGCACAAAACTAAGACAGTCCAAGATCTTGGAAACCATTTTTTTTCCTGAAGGAAAGGGGTGTCATCATTATAGGGTCATAAAATCATAGAAAATGAGGCTGGCAGGGACATCAGGGGGTCACATCTAGTCCAACCCCCTGCTCCAAGCAGGACCAGCCCCAACTACATCATCCCAGACAAGGCTTTGTCTCTCTGGGTCTTAAACACCTCCAAGGATGGAGAGCCCCCCACCTCTCTGGGTAACCCATTACAGTTCTTCACCACCCTCCTAGTGAGAGAGTTTTTCCTAATATCCAACCTCAGCTTCTCTTGCTGCAACTTGTGCCCATTGCTCCTGGTCCTGTGTCTGCCCGCACTGAGAACAGCCCAGCTCCATCCTCTTTGCAGCCCCCCTGCAGGGAGGTGAAGGCTGCTATTCAATCCCCCTCGGTCTTCTCTTCTCCACTCAGTCAGTCCAATTCCCTCAGCCTTTCTTCACCAGTCATGTGTCCCAGCCCCCAAACCACTTTCATTGCTTTCTGCTGGACTCTCTCCAATGTGTCCACATCCTTTCTGCAGTGGGGGGGGGGGCCCACAGCTGGACACAGCACTCCAGATGTGGCCTCCCCAGTGCTGAATAGAGGGGAAGGATCACCGCCCTCGATCTGCTGGCGACGCTCCTACCAATGCAGCCCAGTACATACCATTGCCCCCACCTTCTCCACAGCTGCATCTGCCTTAGAGTGAGTCTCAAATGCCTCTCAGTTGCCATATCAAGTCTGCTGGCCAGTGGGAAAAGTACTGATGAATAATGCAGAGGCCCTGGGATCAGCAGAACTTACCATGCAGAGTAAATGGCATTTTAGAATAGGGCTACCTGGCTGAGATTTATAAAGTGGCTTCATGATCCCTGGGCCTCTAAATCAGACAGACAGATGTGCAAATCTCTACTTCTCTCTATTTTGAGCAGTAATGCTTCTCAGAGAACTAAAAAAAAGAAAGAAAAAAAAAGCCACTGCTACACAGCTGAGAAAGCGGCGTGTGTGTGCTGTACCATACCGAATCCCTGACTAGGTTTTTCCAGTTCTGTTGAGAAGTTTCATTGCAAGTCGTGTAACTGTTCTCGCTTATGCAGGCAGATGGGTGACAGATTCGGCTGGGAGATTTCACCAAATACGATCTTTTATTCTTTCCAAAATCCACATCATTTGGCAAAAACATTTGACTTAAGTGCCTGTGATCAAGCCAAAACCCAAACACTCTCCAAGCTTTTTTCCTCCTGGCTTCACACAGTAAATCCTGCCTACCACATACTGCAGCAAATGCTCTCTTTTTTTTCTTTTTTCTTTTTTTGAGACAGTTTCTTTAACAGGACACTCATTGATGGCAAATTGTGATTTAACAAGCTTCATAAATGTGCACCACAACTTGCTGCTGCTTCTTTTGTTTGCTTTGAATGCCGTAATGTGTTTCTTGTCCACCCACCTATCTGTAAATGAAACCTCTGACAGGCTATATTGTGCTTTACACTTTGTTAACCTTCACAGGGCAAGAAATATTTTCTCCCGAAAGTAGTATAACTAATGTGTGTGTGTGTGTGTGTGTGTGTGTGTGTATAAGCACTATAACTTTATATATATATAT
>NW_005842380.1:919569-923217 GCF_000455745.1 Alligator sinensis | reverse complement strand
TATATAGATATACTACTTATACTAAGTAGTATAACTAATATATATATATAAAGTTATACTACTTATACTAAGTATAATATATATATTATATATATTAGTTATACTACTTAGTTTAACTATTAGTTATTAGTTATACTACTATATATATATGCATTGTTTTATTGGCAAGTAAAAATATAGTTTATTAGCCAATCAAGAGCAATAATCCTTAAATGTAATGTTTTAAGGACAGCCACATTAGAGATTATACGCATATATATAATATATATTTAATTTATACATATATTTAAATCTTAATTTTCTCAGAGCTCATATTAGTTGCTTTAAAAATCCTTAGGTCCAATTTCTCCCCTCCTATAAATGAATGCAGCTGCATTGTTTTCAGACAAAAGTATGGAATACAGTCCATGAAATTAAGTGTCCATTTATAAAGGAGCATTTTTTATTGAAGGGGAAAGGGATGTTTTCAAAGGTAAATGTAACTTCATTTCTCTTAAATTCTGGAACATCTGGCCTGGGGAAAGCCATCTCATTTTGGCCAATGCACCATAACTGTTGTAGCTGAAATTCTGCATAATGTACTTTAAGGAAGCATTTGGATTAGCTGCTCAATAATAAGCTTTCTTCTATCTCCAACTTCTTTGATTCTTGGGAATTAAGATATCCTTTGTCTGAGTTAAGCACCATGCCCAAGAAGCAAAGCTTGGCTTGACCTCAATGGGCCCCTCTCATTTTACACCTGTTGCGAATCTGACTGGTGGTTTCCTGATGAGTTCACACCATCGGCTTAATGATCCACAGTTATAAAGACAGTCATATTGGTAGATTTGCCACTCACATGTGACTAAAAGTAGAGATAAGTGTGAACCAACACCTCAGTCCTGGACCTCTCTGAGCGTATGGATCTGGTTGTTATGGAGAGGAGACTTCTGTAAGTTGGGGAAACAGTGGGAAAAGCACGTGGTGGGCCCGAGGGGCATCTGAAGCCTTGTTGGATAAAACAAACGACAGCTGGAGTGAGCCAGGAGAGCTGGAAGAGCCTGCTACGGCTACTTCCAAACCACATATAAGTGTGAATTCATTATTTTTTTTAAACAAGCAAAACTCAAGTCATAAAAAGGTGATCACCTACTCCTGACATTAACACAAAGCCCGGATATGGAGTGTATTGCCAGGATAGAGGTTACAAGCCTACTACGTGCAAATGCACGGTCTGCTCTGCATTACCCTCATTCAAGTCCTACACGTGTCAAGAAAGAGCACACGTCTCAATGGGATTACCCTTCGAGCAGAGCCTTTCCCTCAAAGCATCAGCCCATATTTTGCAGGGGGAGGATAACGAGACCATCCGTCCCCTGCTCTTGGTCCCAATTCAACCAAGTCGACTTATGTGCACGCTTAATTTCTAGCTCCTGCTTGCAGATGACGGTAGTGAACCATTTTGTTAAAGCATCTGGTGAGGCATGCGGATGTGTGGGACTGGTTTTCTGAACTGGGATCTTGGAGAGCTGTACACAGAAACTCTCACACCGGCAGCAAGAGGAGGAAGACGGCACGTAACAAGAAAAGAGGCAGGTATGCCTCATGCTTTATGGAAGACACAATGCCTTCTACATATATCCAGCTACATGACTCTTTAACCCCTTATGCTATGGCTTGTCATACCTTTCCCATCCTCCCGACGCTGTGCGTGTTTGCTTTCCATTTCATTTGAGGAGCTTCCGGCATCTGAACGGGGACCAGAGCCTTTTCGTTTCAATTCCTCCCCTTCCTGGTCTCCCTAAAAGTAAGAAAACAGTGAAAATAGTAAAATAAACAAGAAGAAATGATTTGCTGGGGTGGAGTTCTTCCTTTTTCCATCACAGAAATTTTTTAGAAAAACACCCTGAAAATGTTTGACATGCATTTGTGGGGATCTCTATAATTAGAGTTAATAAAAGGACATGTCAAGTACACCTACCTTGCAAACCACAGCAACTTTTTTCCCCCCGCCACCTCTCAATAGCTTTCACTTGTTCTTCTGATTGGCATCAGCAGTGAAATTATAATTAGCATGTGATATACATACTGCATATATAATGTGTGTGTGTGTTTCTATAGGTATGTGTATATTCCCACACAACTCCTAGGAGGATTCCTTAAACTAAACAACTCAATGTATCCAGGACAGCAAAAACATTAAAAATAAAAATATCTATATGAATTGAGTTGGTGGTCTCCGTCCAGTTCCCAGTGGATGTGTACCCACATCAGCAAAAGCCATCCACCACAACTGACACTAATTAGCACCCCCGTTGGCATTCACAGCTGAGACACCAAGGACTGAATAGGCTACAGAGACTCTGAGCATTAAATGTGGTCCCACCAGGTCTGGGTTGAGGTAGGAAGGTAGACAGCAAGGAGGAAGCTGGCACTGCTGCAATCTGTGTTTTACTTGCTCTATAGATATTTATTATCTTCTCCCAACATTTGGAGCGAGCCCGTATTTTGGAGGCTTAGAAAGGTTCCTTTCATGCTATATTTTCTTTCCATTTTTGCCTCCACCATCCTCCGATTCTGGCCAACAGCAGAAACGGGCCAGCAGGCAGAGCTTATGTGTGACTCTGGTTTGCAAGACCCAAAGGTCCAGATTCGGGTTGGTAAGGCGGTTTCAGTATTAAGGAAACTCCAGTGGAAAAGCGGGGGGAAAATCAGCAAAAAAATCTGGCCAAAATTTTCAGCTTGCTACAAGGTACTTTCGAAGGTGGCAAGAAGACCCTGATATTGCATATGTAGTTGGGTTTTTTGGTTTTTTGGGGAGGAGGGGAGCGGGGGGAAGGTTGATGGCCACTATTTTTCATTTGAGTGGAAACAGGCAAACTCCATCAATAAAGAACTGACTAAAACCTCCATCCGAAGACCGAACTGAGCTGATCTTGGACATTTTCTTATGGTTCACAAATGTCTTCCCAGGCCTTCATACTTCTTCTTTTCTGACGGCCGCAATACCAGCAGTACTAAATTTTCACACACATGCAATCTCTGTATTTCACACCCGCCTGAAATATGGACCCTCGAAGTCTTCTAAAAACATCATGCTCCAAAGACCCAATGACTTGATGTTTTTTACGCAAATATGGATGAAGTCACAGATTCAGGTGACATGCTAAACCTTTAGGAGGATCCCTATCATCAATGCCCACCCGATGGCATACTGCCGGACCATACATGCCTCGGTTATGGTCTCAGCTAGGAGGCAACTTACTCTTAAACCATAAGCCACATCTTCAGGTGTTGTAAATTAGTCTCGTGATTTTGCATCGGTGGTGCCACGCAGATTCACATCCCAAGCAAGGACAATTCCTCACCTAATAGCAATCAGTGTAGCTCCACTGATTTTTAAATTAATTTAATTTCAGTGGAAGCAATCCTTTGAATTCAGAGCTGAAGCCGATGCTAGAAAGAGAAACAGGAGGGGAAGGAGCCTTTTCATTTCAATTTGTATGTACATGTGTGTGAAAATTTAGTACTGCTGATATTGCGTCCATCAGAAAAGAAGAAGTATGAAGGCCTGGGAAGATATTTTTGAACCATAAGAAAATTTCCAAGGGGTGAAAAATGAGGAAACGCTAAGTTGCCCCAAACCCACAGGTAGTTAAATGTCAGTCT
>NW_005842380.1:914612-919538 GCF_000455745.1 Alligator sinensis | reverse complement strand
GAAAGAAAATCAATGTTTTTTAGCCTTTTGTGAGCTGCAAGTAATCATTTCACATTCCTGGAAATTGATGGGTATGATTTTCCATTATTTTCTATTTCCTGATGATCTCAAGAAAAATATAAATGCAGCCCATGTTCCACCAGCTTTGCTTAACGTTATTAGGTGTTTAGACTGCCTTCTGTAAACACACCTTGCTTTTCCAACAGCAGAGACCGAGAGGGAGCATGTGTGCATGTGTGAGAGAGAGCGAACCAGTGTATTCAATGAATCACGGTCCTGGAATGGAGCATTATTGTCGGCTCAGCTGTCCCAGACCACCTGGAGGTTGAACAATGGGAGCAAGTTTCACCACCGACTCATCCCACTGCAATGAGGTGGCCACGTGCTCTGTTAAATCATAGCCCACACAGCAATATTATATATTGCTCCATATGTAATACCATTGATATTGCACCTTCTGTCCCAAACCGCTTGCCGAGCTTCACGCAGCGCGCACAAAGGAAGCACTTCATCTACCCTTGAAAGGCAGCCAACAGTGGAGGTGGGTGGATGGGCAGCCAAGTTAGCCAAACGGCACACACCACTCTGCACAACAGTGGGGTTGGGTCACATTTTGGCATGGGACCCCCAAAGCAAGCCCTGCCCCTTACCAAAAGTACCATGAGATCTTTAACAGCCAAGACCTCCCCTTTGAATACGTTGCCCAAAAAGTCTCTCTCTCTGTGCACAGTAAACTGTATGGAATTCAAATTTTCTGCCGCAGGAGGACGAAAAGCTGATTTTCTGTGCCAGGATTTTAACCTGTGGTTCCAGGAAGTCTACCGTAGGTATTTCACATCTGATGTGTAGCCCACAAACCCTGCCCTAGGATAGAGGCATGAAATATAGGTTTTAGCAGCATGCATCACGCACATTTGTTAAATGCGTACGCCGGCATGTTGACAAAGCAGGCATGGAAACGACATTTAGACGCAAGCTATATATTTCTACTAATCGGTAACACGGAGCCCTGATAAAATGGCTTTCATTCAACTTTCTCAAAGCCCTTATGAAGCATTAGACAGCGGTCATTTTATAGCAAGAGGCATGGAAGTGATTTGGTGTCAAGCATTCCCTGTTCAGGGCAAAGGGAAGGGTTTCCTTACTAAGTTGAAAACCAATGGGAAATAATTGTCTCAAAGAGAGGACATGATGCTGGTTTTTGGCTTATATGAAATGGGTTTTAGACACAATGGTGTCCTTGGTGAAGGCCCACGTCTTCCTTCTCCCAGATGACTGGCCTAAGCACTGGACCAGAGAGTCTTGTTCCTTTTGACCCAATGCAACTTGAGTTTGTTTCTGCACGATGGCACAGCTTCAACGGGAGAGGTAGACGGTTCCCTACCTCCAGAACCACCTCTTGCCAAGTGGTGTGGTTGTGCTTCATAAAGATGTGGGTTTGAAGCCCTTTAGGCTGAAAACAGCTATGACCCAAGTCTCCCATTTCCTAGATGACTGCTCTAATCACTGAGTTCAAGCGATTGATGATGAGGGCACCATCACCTCCTTCTCCAGTCTTGCTTTTTAATGGAAGTGAGTCTTCCTGCTATTGCAAAACTCTAGAAATCTTGGTTCAGAGATTATACTTTTTATTTAACCAACTAAGAAATCGCAAAAAAAAAAAAATTATTATTATTTTGTGCAAGCTTTCCAGTACACAAACCTTTCCTCGGGCTTAGAGAAAATTAAAGATGGTAAAAAGTCAAAAATAAACGTCCTGCTATGAGTTTTGTAGAGCTCAGTTCTGCGGGGGAGTGCTAAACATGCTCAGATCAGGACTATGAAGCCCTGTCCCTTTGGGGAGATTGGCAGAAGATGGCCTAGTCTGAGGACTCTTGCATGGAGATGGACATTTAACTTCTCAAGCTTGCCAAGACCACAGCAGTTCTGGGCTGGTGCCGAATCCAAAGTTTAGTCACTTGGGGGACTTTGCTGGTGAATATTTAGGTGAATGAAGTTAGACAAGGATGACATCTGTGGATGCGATCCCACATACGACCACACCTGGGTCTGGGACAGACATTGCATAAACCGGTTTGACCCAAATCAGTTAAGTCTGACACTACATTCAACCAGGTTTATCTCAAACCAGTTTCAAACTGGTTTATGAGCACTGAACATCTGTTCTGTGACAGGATTAAACCAGTTTCTGGTCACTTAAACCGATTTATGTGTAATGCCAGTCCCTAGCCCAAATGTTTAAATTTTTGTGCAGACTTGGACTGTAGTATCTACCCCTCGGTTGCCCCTCTGTAAAATCAGGATAACACTGCCTGTTGCACAGGAGTGCTGGGAGGTGCTAAACTAGTTCAGTTATGGGTTGGCAGAGGTATAGGAGCGCCCTTGCTTCTGCCGTGCTATTTTCATAGGTCTGATTTCTGGACAATGCATCATGAAATGAATTTTACATACAGCTTTGAATGGTCATTTATAATACAAGTTATCCGTGCAGCTACTGAATATTCCATGTGCAACCTTAAAATGTTCTCCTCTACATTTGTAAAATACTTTAAGGTAAGTTGTATATTAAAGAAGCTGGGTATAAATTCTACTGTCCATGTCTATATCAAATTTTCCAGGTTAGTTTTTATCAAATTACCCAGGCTAGTGTTTTTTTTAATAATATTAACCTCTGCCAGCTAACCGGTGAGCTGAAAAAAAATCCTGTTATAGCAAAAAAAATGTCTGTGGACTGCAAATACACTGAGTGGTCAAATAAATTAATGAATTAAATAAGATCCAATGCAGAATGAGTTTGTGCCTTGCCATGTAAGTTAACTGAGCAAAACTGTTATGAGAGTTTAACAGGAGTTAGATTTGGCCCACAATTTTCCCTTGTCATCAAGAATGTTTAAGTCAGGGGCACTTCTTCTATGCACTTCCATTAGTTTTCTATCTGGCTCTGACCCCCTAAGATATCCATACACTGAGTGTCCAAACGAGGTGCATTTAGAGAGGCTAGCATGATCTTTATATTTGGGGGCAGATGTGATGGTATTGGAGAAACAGCGTAAAGTTTGTGTCGCTCTCAGAAGTTCTCCATTGCTGCATGCAGCTACCTAAGGGGGGTGGAAAGGGGACTCTGAAAAAAACCTGAAGTGGATTGAAATGTTTCGGCACATAGGATCCGAGCAAGATTCTCGGATTACGCTCTGATCGGCGCGAGCTGTTTTATCTTGGTGTCGACGCAGCAGGCTGCTGCACCCGACTTTTATACTAACGACCATTTTCATAACCTCAGAAAGGGGCTATTCCTTATTTAATTGGGGGTGAGGGGGAGGGATAGCAAAATAAGTTCGGCACAAAATAATCTTCTTTTCTTTTTTGTCTTTTTTTCTCTGTCGGGTGTGCGTGGCGGGGGGGGAAAGGCCCATGCGTGTTGCACTAACACGGCGTGTGCACAACAGTAGGCTGGAATTATTTTCACCACTTCCGAAGGCAGGGATTCCTCCAGCCTTTTTTTGAAACCTGACGAGCGATTGCCTCGGTACCCGGAGCACAGGTTTGCAACCCCAATGTGTGATAAATTAGACCTTTCACTCTGAGTTTTTCCTGGCAGGAGTACTAGAACAACCCTCTGAATAGCTACTACTGCTGAATTTTAAAATCTCCCTGGCTCGCGGCTCAGCCAAACTTAAAGCTACAGTCAGCTAGAGTTTGGCAAAGCTCAGTCTTCTGTAACCCTATCTTTTTATAACAATCATGTTTATTAGTATTATACAGTGTATTATAGGGTCCCTTTTCAGAGCCAAAGAACTACTGGTATGTCAGGGCATATCGTTTAATTAGATATTTTAAGCAGTGCTGCCAGTGTGGGCCAGGAGATAGAGATCAATGCTGCAAGGCAGGACCCTGCAGGGCTACCCCTCGCTCTGCCACTGATCTGCTGAATGCCCTTGGGAACGTCCCTTTGCCCATTTCACGTCTCAGGAATTGCCTATTTAGATCAAAAAGTTGGGAGCAGACTGTCTCTTACTACTTGTCTGTAATGCATGCAAGGATTAAAAGGATTAAACAAAAATAAATAAATAAAAGGAAATTGTTTCTTTTTAATTCATTTTAATTTAATTTTAATTAGGAGCTATTTATCTGTTAAGACATGCTAAAAGGGCACCAAAAATATTCTTCTTTAGTGATGGGAAAAAAAGAGGGTTAAATCCCCAAAGTTAGTATCTTCCTGAGATCCCAACTCAGCAACAAGTGATGAGCCAGTTTCATCCCTGGTTCAACTTCACTCATTTCCAATTAGATGGAGGTTCAGTTTGGCCTTCAAGTGTACATTAAAGATTTAGAAATAAATATTGCTTGAAACTAAGTATTCAAATTAGTTTTCCATTCAAATTACCAGCAGGCACCGAGTTCAGAGTTTTGGGTTTCCAGCAAAGCAGCAAATAAAATAGCTAATATTTCAAGTTGTCTGCAGTGATTTAGGAATTAGTACCCACGTGATCAGCTATTCTAGGAGGAACGCGGGACTCCAACTTTGTATCTTGGCAGATTAAGTCGGAGAGCCTCACAATGCTGTGCTTTCACTTGACACAAACCCATGCCGACATTTCTACCAGGCACTGCGCAGTTTCTCATTCAGGTCAGCTAAATTTTATTGTCAGTTCATTTGAATCCAACGTCCCCCAGCCAACCTTCACTTGTTCTCTAATTTAAAAAAAAAAAAATCAGAAGAAGCTGCAAGAATTAGACTTTATTTACAAAATGCCACAAATATTCAAGTCCTCTGGGGGATGTTTGGAGAGGACATTAAAAAAGTTTGATGCATTTCACTTGTAAAGTGAATGTTCTTGGCTGTTCTTCATGGACTGGAGATCAACTTGCTCTATGTATTTGATGACTATATATATATAATATAATCTAACATATAACCTGGTACTT
>NW_005842380.1:898626-914602 GCF_000455745.1 Alligator sinensis | reverse complement strand
ACTTCATTTTATTGCATGTAACTGTTTAAATGGGCACCATTACATTCGTTACAATTCTTCAGTGCAAATGTGGAGACTCCTACGGCTTCCCCAGACAGCGTGTCCCATTACCCTGCTGTCCAGACACAACCCAAAACAAAGCAACTATCTAATCCAGATAACACGATGTTATCCAGGCACTACGTACACAGTGGAGAGCGTATCCCTTTCCTGCATTGTAGATGCATCTTTTGGAGTACTCCTATCATCAGAAGCACGTTTGATGATATTTAAATGTAAAACAGCAATTTTTCTTAAAAAAAGAAAAGAAAAGAAGTCCCAGTCTCCCATGCAGCTGCCATGTATTGGCCAATTACAGATCCTTCCCTTTATTAATTATTATTATTGCTATTTTTTCATTAGCATGAAGATGCCTCCAAAAAAAAAAAAAAGAGGGAACAAATATGCAAGACAGTAAACATAGCTAAAAAAAAAAAAAAAAGGATGAATTAATCAGTTTTCAGCTCTCCTTGTGAAATTGTAAGCCTGGGATTTCTTGGTGGGGGGGAGTTTATAAAATGCTAATATTTGAATCTTGATCATCCATAATATTTTGCACAGATTTTGAAGGTCTCTTTTTTGTGCTGGGTGACTAGGTTGGCAAGCTATCTTTTTCCACACCTGTTTGAAGAGATGGTACCTCGCTTCCTCCTTAGCCTTTGGGCTGGTCAAGTCTACTTTGTCTACCCGGGTCTTAAAAAACCTTAAAAATCAAAGTCCTGGCTGGGATGGGATGATGTAGTTGGGGCTGGTCCTGCTTTGAGGAGGGTGTTGGACTAGATGTGACCTCCTGAGGTCTGTCCCCACCCTCATTTTCTAGGATTCATCAAAGTGAAAATCCAACTGGTCATTTCTCTATCCTCACCCTATTATCCAGATGGGTCATACATGCCACTGCAGAGACATGCCTGGAGAGGAAAATGAAAAAACTTTTTTAAAACAAAAAATGTCCTATAATCATTCCCGGGAAAGATCAGCAGCTGCTGAAATATTGATGCCAATATGAGGTCAGTACACTTGGGAGACTTCTTTCTCTTATCTCCCAGTTTGCAGCTGTAAGGTTGTAGAGCAAAATAGTGGTCCATACACTTTAATTCTACCAGGCAAAACTACATGCATTAGGTTAATCTACATAAAACCTTCATCAGACCACCTGTATCTTGATAATGCATGGGGATCAAGTCCACTGCATGAGTTCAAGCCCTTCTAAAGAGCGGGCAGCAATGCTGTTGTGCAGAGATGTGCAGTGTCAGCCGGAGAAGAAGAGTTTCTCCTAGGTCAAGAAATGACTGTGTTGACCTGGGGTAAAGGATTTTGGCAGGACTGGGGTTGAAGTCCTTCCCCTGGGCAGATGCCCTCACCCATACTGAATTGTGGATCCCCAGGTGCTCTCAGAGCACAGGTGATGATCTTTATTGGCTATAGGCAACTGATACCCTTATATCTGGGGTATATAAATCTGCAGGAAAGCCTATGAAAGGTTAGCTATTTCGGGAGAATAAAGGAGCTATTTTCTCTGGACTTTTAGCCTCTAGCTAAAGCAGGCTTTTGTGCTTGGTATTTCCAAGGACAGGAAATACATAGATGTTGCCCCTATTCTTCTTGAAAAGCAAGCTGACCAAACGGTTCAGGTCTACTTTGGAGTACAGGATCCCAGGCTTGCCGAACCTTTCTGCTTCTGGTTCCTGTCTCTTTCCATTATGATCTGATTTCATTGAATCCTTAAATTGTAGAAAATGAGGGTTGAAGGTTGCTCAGGAGGTCACATGTAGTCCAACCCCCTGCTCCAAGCAGGACCAGCCCCAAGTCCATCATCCCAGCCAAGGCTTTGTCTACCTGGGTCTTCAAAACCTCCAAGGATGGAGATGCCATCACCTCTCTGGGAAGCCTGTTCCAGTGCTTCACCACCCTCCTAGGGAAAAAGTTTTTCCTAATATCCAACCTCAACTTCCCTTGCTGCAGCTTGAGCCCATTGCTCCTTCTGTCATCTGCCCTCACTGAGTCCAGTCCAGCTCCATCCTCTTTGCAACCCCGCTTCAGATAGTTGCCATCAAATCCCCGCTCAGTCTTGCCATCAGCCCGGTTCCCTCAGTCTCTCCCCAGGCATGCACCCCAATTTCCTTCCTGTTTCCTGGAAATAGGTAAAGCTTTCACCCTTCTGATAAATGCATATCTTTGCAAAATGAATGTATTACCAAGACTTCCCTCCCTTGCTCAGAGCTGGATTTCCAGATCTGAATATCTTTTTGTTAAATGATGAAATGTAAAGGTTCAGCATCTGCCTCTCATTGTTGTCAGACTTTGCTCCTTTCTATTAGGAAAGAAAAGTGAGACAATCTGTTCTAGTTGGTCTGCAAGGGAGACATTAGACCATCCAGAAATGCTATTGCTTTGAAAAAACTTTGTGTCCTCAGGTCACTATCTTTCTAGCAAAGTCAAGGATACTTAGCCCTTGATATCAGGAACTATATTTTCTTCTTAAAAACGGATACATCATCACCTCCATGATTTTATTTATGAGGGCTTCTTTCTTTTCTTATTTTTCAAACATCGAAAAAAAAAATCCTGCTATGTTTTAGGAACAAAATGAGTATTTTACACACATACCAATAGCTCTCTGGAAAGCACTTAAATTTACAAGCTGTTCATAAATTTACTGACAGTTGGCAACACTGCATTCAACACACAGGACCCCTTTTGGAAAATAGATCTATTGTAAATAATATATATTACCGCTTAATCTGGGTGTGTTTTAGCTCAGAGTCATTTTAACAAATGCGGCGCTAAAATATTTTAGAAAGGGGGTAAAACCTGGAAAGACGATTTGAGTATCTGAAAGATAACTTTCAAAAGAGAAAGAAATATCAACTTTTCTTTTTATCTGAAGAACTTTGATTTTGCAGGGTTGCCAAAAAGAGGACGGGGGGCGGTGGGACTATCTCTGAAGAATGGTCCTTTCTGTTGAATGCCCATTTTGCTTATTTCTATAGTTTAAATCTGCCATGGATTTTATACCATATTTCTTTGCAATGCTTTGATGCACAAGCTGGTGACTTTGCATGCATGCAGAGCCTGGATCCTGCTACTTATGTGAATGGGCAGTTATCCCCAGGATAAGGGATCAGGAATAAGTTTATGCCTGGAAAAATAATCAACACATGCATCTAGATGCATACCTAGAACGACTCGCCGGGGACTTTCCAAGCTGAGGCTGGATTGGAAGAAGTTCATGGATGGGCTTCCTCTGTTGTGTTGTGATGCTTATAATATAGAGCCCCTGAGTAAGAGATTCCCAAAATCTGTGACACCCAGTGTGCGTTGCCAAGGCTTGCAATTTAAATATGAGTGTCAAGACGTTTCATGTGTTTCATAAAGCAGCAGCTCCCGGGGCCGAGTCACTGAGTGAGGTTCAAAGCAGAGGCAAATCAACACAACCAACTTTCTCTTTTCAAGGAACTCATGATTTTTAATAATTTTGGGGGCTTGGCTCATGAGGTTTGACTATATGGCACTGGCCTTTCATTTCTAGTCCAACTGGACAGGTGTCCTTGTCACCAACTTCCACCAGTCTACACAGCCGGCAGAGATCCTGAACAAGACACACAGACTGATCTATCCTCTTACCCCTAGAGATAATTTTTCTCATTCACACAACTGAGAGTTTCTGGCCAAGCCCCATCAGCCAAAAGTGTTTTATTTTCAAGTCACACGGGGGGAAAAAGGCAGTTTTCCGCTGTTAAAATCAATTGTTCTTCAGGGCTCAGGATTGCTCATAACCCATCAATGCAATGTGATTCCCTCTACGCTGTCTTTTTGGGCCCACCCATATATTTACTGTTCCTGAGATCCTGGCATTGCTTATAGTTGCTCTGGTTAAAAACTTAACTTTGATGATATTTGAGCAAAATACAGGCAGGAAGATTATGCGGAGTATGCAAACGGTTATTCGACAAGAAGAGGAAAAAATCTTTGATGATGATGATGATGGTAATAGTTGTTCCTTTGCAAAGAGCTCAAGTTACCCTAGAAACAAGAGATCAGATTTACCCATGCCTACCTATGTCCTTAGACCAACACGGCTACAACCTACACCCTTAGAAACAAGAATAATTCAAGCTTCACAGACCCTCTGAGTCAGGTTTGCACTGCTATTTAGAGAAACCGAGGCACATAATTATTGCCACAGCAACCAGAGGTCCCAGTCAAGACAAGAGACCTGTTACACAAGGTACTTTATAATCATGCCTCAGGGCCTGTACAATTTGGCATCTTCAGCGGTTTACCCACAGTTATTCCAGACTTGGTCTCAATCCACAATAGTCGACTGGAGTTTCCCCACTGACTTTGTACTAGTTTGGGTCACTTCTGCAGAGCATTGAACATACAGCTTAACTCTTCTGGCTCCCAGTCATTGGTTTTAAAATAGAGCGTGGTCCTTTTTCATGGGACAGGTGCTAAGGCACCTGGTGTAAAGTAAGCATTGGCCATTACTGGAACCAAAGTTACAGCTTGCTGGTAGGGGCAAGACTACAAGCTGTCAGCCCAGGTCTTTGATTTCCATGTCATGACCAAATCTGGATTGGGTTCTCCTCTTTCCTTATCCTGAAGAAAAGGATCGGTGTCTTCCCATCAATTCTGAGAGAGGAAGAAAGGCTGAAGTTTGCAGAACGCAGCCCCACTGGACTAATCCAAAGGCCTGGCATGGAAAAGGCTGGGAAACATTATATTGCTTTTGTCTAGCCATAATGAAAATAAATGAGGGCTTCAATTTAAAGTAGTTACTAAAAATTTGTTCTTTCCTCTGCACTAATTCCGAAACCCACTTGCAGCTAATTAGACCGAGTCCAGCCCAGTCTCGCTGTGTCGTGCTAGTGTAAACAGCAGCCATCTGAGTTTCATTACAATAAGGAAATAAAATAAACAGAGGGCCAGAAAACAGTAGTTTGGGCACGGCTCATTACAGCACAATGCAGTTAAAATTCTCCATGCAGGCTGCAGAATGGCACGGGAGGAAGTAGCGGGGGGTCGAGGGGGCGAATCTCTCCCCGTTCCTATCCTCGAGCTATTGTTATTGGTGGATCCGTAATGAGAGTGTTTTGTAAGTTGGCTCTGTTCGGCTCCAAAATTCCTCTTGCAGCATTTGGAGAGGGGTTTGCAGCTGTCTTCTTTTCTCTAGATTTATCCCACCTCCCGCAGACGAAAGGATGCTCTGTATCATTTAAAGATGATGATATAGAAGCGGGTCTTGAGACTTCCTCACTGAATCAGGCCCTGATTCTTCCAGCTCTTGTGGACATCCCTGCACCTGTGCAGAGACCTAAAGATGGATGAAACAAGGTTGTTATTAACTGCTTTTTCTTTGCATGTCTTTCGTTGAAAATTCTCACTGTGCTTCACAGATATGCTACCTTGAGAAGCACGCAACTCTGATATAGGGGTTTTAACACTTATGCTAAAACAATATGCTATGTAAAACAACATGTTATGCTATGTATGCTATACTATGCTATGTAAAAGAACATACTATGCTATCCTATGCTATTCTATGCTATGCTATGCTGTGTAAAACAACATCCTATGCTATCCTATGCTATGCTATGTATGCTATGCTATGTAAAACAACATACTATGCTATCCTATGCTATGCTATGCTGTGTAAAACAACATGCTTTGCTATGTATGCTTATACTGTGCTATGTAAAATATGCTATGCTATGTATGCTCTGCTGTGTAAAACAACATGCTGTGCTATGTATGTTATGCTATGCTATGTAAAACATGCTATGCTATGTATGCTATGCTATGTAAAACAACATGCTGTGCGATGTACGCTATGCTATGCTATGCTATGCATACTATGCTATGCTATGTAAAACAACATGCTATGCTATGCTACGCTATGCAAAACAACATAACATGCTATGCTATCCTATGCTATGCTATGTATTTTAACACCTGTGCTAAAAAAATCACGCTTCATCTCTGGATGCTAAACCAGAGAGATGAAGAGGTCCAGTTTTCAAAATCAGGTTATGTTTATGCACTTTTGGAGGTGTAGACAGCCCAAGGAGCGGACTTTCAGCTGTGCTAAGTCCGGAAGCAGATATCCCTTGCGAAGCATTTGGAGGGAACTTCGCAAGGGAAATTTTGCAACAGTTTGTTTCCTCAGACAGTTCACTCCCACGCAGGGAGCAACCTTGCATTACTGTTGAATGAAGTCCTTACTTTATCTATCCACGATTACAGTCTCCTTTGAGCTATATCCTATCTACCTGCAGGTGCACAGTATTATTCCTCTTTGCTTTTGGCCCTGGTATATTTATGGTTATCACCAGACATACTTGTGCAATTCATTAACTACTTTGCATCTCTGCCAAAGGTAACAAGTAGGCGACTACCTTCTTCTTAAAGATACAGTGTTAAAAATATAGGAATTTAGGAAACACAATCGCACGAGTCAGCTGAAGACGGTCAGGTTTGGTTATAGGGTCTAGTGAGCAGGACATTCGCAAAGTATAATTATTCTGGTGGATTAACAAAGACAAAATATCAGGAGTTATTTTTTCCATGTCACCCCTTTAAAAACCCTACAGGCTGAGGGGTCAAAACTCAAATTTCTAGTTAGGTCCATATTTCATTCACCTTTAGTGCCAAAGAAATTTGACTGCAGTGATTAAAAAATAAGTCCTAATGCTTCAGTAGCATTGTCCATGCAATTTGTGCAGCAGTAATGGATCTAAATTTCTCCAGGCTTTTTCACATCACAAAAAAAGGTTAGGAGAGGATCTCTCTGCTGCTTACCTTCTAGTCAGTTTGAACTAGAAAACTTGAGACAAATTTTGGTTGAAGTTGGCAGAATTGGTTTCATTCAGGAGGGAATCACTACAAAAGTGTCCCTTCTTACAATACTTAGTAAGAAACATAAAATAACTGTTCGGCTTTTCCTGAAATACTGACAATTTTAAATCAAAATTTGGAATTGTGATCATTAAAATGGCAACCGGATGTTGGGAAATTCTCCCTTCCTGGTTTTTAATGACTTATTTTCACCAGTCAGCTCACCTGCCCATGAAAAACCTAAAAACAGGGCAATGTTGCACCATTTTGTAAAACGGGCGTTTTTAAACGAATGTCTCAATATTGCAGTTTAGGATTTTCACCTTCATGTGCGCTCGGGACTCCATCTGTTGCCTCTGAGCTTCACTGGAAAGCATGCCTTGCAGCTCCTAACACATGGGAGAGGGGCACTGGTTACTTTTAGGAGTAATTAAAACATAATTACTAATTGGGCATGTCTGTAGCTCAGATGAGAGAGAATCAGCAAACCCTAGGCCATTAGTTCATTATTCCAGTCATTTTTTTTCATGAGACCAGGCCTTCCCTGTGCAAAAGGCAATAAGACCGTGCTTGATTTTGAAGTGGAGAGAGGATGAGAGGGAAAATTGGTGCAAAAAGATGGAGTAAGTTGTACAATGTCAGGGGATACAAGTGAGGTGTCCAGTCTCTCAGGCTAGTCCCCTATGTATTAGACAGCACCATCTCTTTAAAACTGGTTCTGCACAGTAAAGGCTCATGCATAATACTGCCCTGTGAAAAGCAATTGGTGTTAGTCTGTACGGTGGGTAAAGCCATGACATCTTCTAAAGAAGTGTGCCTGTAGCAGCAAAGCCTTCATCACGAGCAGAGATGCAAATAATAGCCTGGGCTACATAGCTCGGGGAAACGAGCTTCCTTTCTCAGGGCTGATGGGGAGATAAAGGAGCTTTGAACCAAAGGTTCAAAGACTGGGCAATCCCACAACCTGCAGCCAGAAAAATGGAAAAAAAGGACTCAAAAAAGGAATCAAAACTCATGGAAGAGGTGCTATCTTTTATTAGGCCAACTCATATTTGCAAAAAGAACGTGGGTGCTGCAATGCAGACAGGGTAATGATTTGACGCATGGGTTTAAGGATCCTTTATGGGAGATGTGTATGCGCCTTACAGGACTAATGCATGATTGGTGGCTCTTCATGCAGTGGGTATTAAAGATATTGGGGTATTCCCAAGGTTTAGGACAGTAGGATGTGCATGTTAGACAAACAGTTAGGAGGCATGGGTTGGTACGGTATGGAGAGAGCTGTCTATTTTCCAACTCAGTAGCATGTGTTTCTTGGAAAGTGGGCGAGCTCTTCTTCCCGATGAATAACTGCTAAGGTTGTACTTTGTCTTGATAACAAAGAGATTTAAAGCAATGATTATGTAGAGGGAGGAGGAAGGAAATAGTGCTTCCATACTACTGTTCTGTCCTGAAAAACATCGGCTTGGTGCTAGTGCCTCGTTTTAAGGGTTATAGGTTGTAGCTATGTTGGTCTAAGGCAGACAAGGTGCTTTGGGTCAGTCTGCTATCTTTTATTAGACCAACTCAAATAGTTGGAAAAAATTCTTCTTTGCAAGCTTTTGGATATAAATACCCTTCATCAAGCTGCAGCTGGTGTCATTGAAAGGGAAGGAGACAAAGGTCTCTTATGTTATCACTGACTTGCAGAGCAAACAAAAGCAGCCAAATCCCTATGGCACTGCATGCAAAGTGGGTCTCGATGGAGAAGAAGAGTCTGATAGAGGCTGTTATCGTGCTCTAGGGTGGATGCGAGTAAAGGACCCACACACGTGTCTGGAAAACAGGCGGCTCTGGTAATGCTGGAGGGAAGATGTGAGTTAGGGAGCAGGAGAGAGCGAGTGTGTGCATGTGCAGGGGAGTTGTGTAACATGCCATGCAGGTACCAGCGAGGTGGCTGAGCAGAGGAGAGGGGGCAGCAGAACACTATGCTATCGCTTCGCTGCAACCTGAAGCCTTCGTGCAGAATAGCCGGGGAAGCCAGTGGACAGGGTCTCCTTGGATCTGAGCTGCAGAACAGGGCCCTGTACTGTACAAAAGCAGGATTTAACCTTGCACAGCAAAAGCTACCAAAGCCTCGAACCTTTCCCTTTCACTTCCTCTATCCCTGAACACCCATTTATTGTCAGAGCATCCTTTTGCTCAACTAAATCACAACACGACCCCCGGTTCTGTTTGCTTTTCTGCAAAGAGCAGTCCTGGGGACTCAGCTCCTGGTCAGCATGGCAAGATGCGGGCATCTTTTTGCTCCCAGCCCTGTGGCTTGGAGAGAACCTGCCCGCTGTTTTATTGCCATTTCTCTAAGGGAAGATGAGAGTAGGAAAAAAGGTTGAGTTTTAGGGGAAACCTAGACAGATGTGAGATAATCCCAGAGGGTTTGGGATTATCCAGCCGTGCTAGCCCATCATTGGCATATATAAAACAGATCTCGGTCCTGCAGTTTGGACTCACTGCTGCTTCACTTGTTGCAAATGAAACACTTTGATAACAAGCGATCTCCCCTCTGCAAGCAGAGAGGTAGTTAGCTGTGTTAGCCTGAAGTCAGGCAGAGGGATGGGCAGGGTGGCACCTTAGAGACTAACCAGTTGCAGTGTTCAGAAAGTTATGAATAGGGAGCCTGGTCTGGATGCTACAGCTCGCTGCTAGTGGAGCCAGTGCCGTCTAGCAAAAACGGTTCAGAAGGTTATGAATAGGGAGCCTGGTCTGGATGCTACGGCTCGCTGCTAGTGGAGCCAGTGCCGTCTAGAAAAAACCGCAGGGATTAAGGAGTCAGAAATCAAGTGGGACTGCCCTGGGATCTGATCTGCACCTCTGGGTGTGCACAGTGTGCACGTGTATGTGCGCACTGTGCACATGCATGTGTGTGCGTATCTCTTGGTATGCTTATGAATAGGGAGCCTGGTCTGGATGCTACGGCTCGCTGCTAGTGGAGCCAGTGCCGTCTAGAAAAAACCGCAGGGATTAAGGAGTCAGAAATCAAGTGGGACTGCCCTGGGATCTGATCTGCACCTCTGGGTGTGCACAGTGTGCACGTGTATGTGCGCACTGTGCACATGCATGTGTGTGCGTATCTCTTGGTATGCACAGTCTGTGATTGCAACTGGTTAGGTTTCCATATCCAGTTGCCTGATTTGCATGTGCTGGCATTTTCTATGCGATTGTGTGCCTTCTGTGCTAAAAAAAACGTGGTCCTGTCTTTTGGAAGTCACTCTGGCCAGTGTTACCAGTAAAATGGGAAGCGACTGAAATGAAACGGGCTTCCTTTTAAAAGAAACGTTAAGCAAAGTTGCACAAAGTCTTCCCTGGGGTTGTGAAGTTGCAACAATCTCCACGGCTCGTAGTTGCTGAGGGTTATTTTCTTGCCGGGGAGTTGGTTCTGCTTCTTAATGACGTCGATGGCTGGTAAAGCAATGGAAGATGAGCATCACAGACGCATGAGAAAGCAGCACACGCCAGCCAGCACTCACTAGGGCCCCACCTTGTTTCACAGCTCACCTCCTCTGGATGCTGGGAATGTGTAAGCCCCGTGTTCGCCACCTCGGCTGGGCCTTGAACTGGGCTCCTTTTGGCCTGGAGGTGAGAGCGCTGCCAGTTGGCCTCGAGGCTGAGCTAGTTGGGAAGTTGTGCTAAGCTTTTCTCAGCTGCGACTTCATCCAGCTCCCAACACGGATCCAGAAACCGCACGAGGCGGAGCAGGAGAGCTATAAACCACGGGAGGCGTGAAACAGGCCTTCTCGTAATCTTCGCCGTGGGTGTCTTGTTTTTCCACGTTCGGATCCTTTTTAAAACACCAAGGCTTTGCCTCCCTCTCCCCTCCAGCCCACCAGCTCCCTGCCCTCGTCTGCAGACGTCCAGGCAAAACTTTCCCCAACTGCTCGAATTGGCACCGAGACCTGGATTTGTATCAGGGTGCTGTGTGGATTTGCCAACTGGCAGACTCGCCCAGCGCAGGGTAGGTGAGAGCCAAGTCATGCTCTGATACACCAGCATAAATCCGGAGTCACACCATTGCCTGCAGTGGAGTCCTTCCAGATCTACATCGGTGTAATGGGATCTGGGACTTGTTTTGCCTCTTGGCGGTGGGTCAAAGCTCATCACGTGGGGGGAGATCCAGGGATCTAGCAAGGCAGGAAGGCAGACGCGCTCTTCTAGGACAACTCATATGTATCCTGGCGCTTCGCGCTAATGAAACAGGTTTTCACCTATATCCTAGCGCGTCGTACTAATGAAGCAGCGGTGTGATAACGTCTCCCGTCCCAAAGGAGGGAATCAGTTTGGATCCTGCGAGGCTGGAGGAGGTCCTTTCCTCCCAGGATCAGGGCACGAGAGAGTTAAAGGTTGTTGTGTGTGTTGTTTTTTCTTGGCGTTAAGATAATAAAAAGCACACTTTTCAAAACTAATTTGCCCTCCTCCCCACCCTCCCACCCCCCCAAAAAAAAATTAAAGCATTTTTACCACTGTTTGCTTTTCCAGTTTCTTTAATTTGGGTAATTGCTTAGTCAACTTTCAAAAATATATATTCTGTCTTAAAAAAACAGCAGAAAATGACGGATCACCTTCCTTTTCATTTCAGATTTGGCATGCAGGCCCCAGATTGTGTATTCTTTCCATGGCGCCACACCAGCGTCCCATACTTAATTAATTTCCCTTCGCTTGTGCAGCCTTGCACTTAAAGAGACAGTGTCCCATTTTGATGGTTTGCTTTTGGCTCGCTTTCAAAAGTGTCACTTCTTAAATCTTTTTTTTTTCTTTAACTTCCCAGAGTTCTGTATGGCAAAGAGCTGGTGTTTTAATTCCCACCTCTCCCACCTCTCAGTCCACCCCCCTTCCCCCTTCCTCATTCTCCCTGCAGCTCGAGATCCAAATCAGCCTGCCTGGGGGAAAAAAAAAGAGAAAAAGGATGAGTGAGATCTCATTTCATGCTCATGTTGGCATTGCATTTTCTTTTGCAAGTGGTAGCATGGCTTGGTAAGGAATCTGCCCTCTGGCTTGAATGGCTGTGAACTGCCGCGGCCTATTGTGTTTTGGCTTATCGTCTAACCGATCGACACTAGCACGGTGCCCATGGCCCTCGGTCTCCCATGACCTGAATCAGCCTCCCAAACATAGATGAGACCAAATCAGGATCCAAACTTCATGGTGGCCTTCCACATCTTGGTGGGATTTTGGATCTGGGTCCCAGTTGGCTTGCTTGGCTCCATAACGATGTAATCCATCAATCTACCCAATCTATTTTACCCAGTCTTATGACCTCAGAACCAAAATATGGCTCTGCTTCCTCTTCACTCCCTTTTACCCCATGCAAAAAAGGACATAAAAAAGCCAGGCTTGGTTCCATTTTTTATTTTATTTTTATTTTTTTTTAATTATACTTTATTCTGAGAAGTCCACAAATGGATGAGACAGGAGCCAACAGCATCAGATAGCATGTCAAGCCATTTGGGTTTCCTCTGTGCAAACTTTCCCATTGTTTGGTGGGATCCTTTGACCCTAGCTGACTTCGTGCCCCTAGGGCAGGGGGCTGGACTTGATGATCTTTGAGGTCCCTTCCAGCCCTAATGTCTATGAAATCTATGAAATTTAACCCAAATTTGTTCAGGGACTTTCTCCTTCCACACCTAATGTTTTTGGTACCTTCCAGCCCCCGGTGGAAATGTTGCCTGCCTGGGACTGCTTGCACAAGCCCTAGCGAGGTATGGCATCCCACACTTCATCTTCAAGTTTTGAATCTTTTTTTTAAATGAAGATGATTGAATAACTATTGGGCAGAGATACAGGTTGGACATAAATGGAGACTTGGGAGGGGGGTTAAAGATTTCCTGCACCGCAGGTGTAATATAAGGCTAAATCTCCTGAACATGTGCATGCATTTGCTTTTTCATTATATATTTGACTTCCAAGCTCATCACACCTATGCCATACCAATGCATCTATAACACACTACCTTTATATTATGACTATTCCATATGACTTGATCCAAATGGGGAATGCTGGATTTTTGTGAATTTAAAAGTTGAATAGAGGTCAAAGTGTAATAGGGATCATTTTGAGGGTGAGTGGAGCAGTGCTACTGACTGAATCTCAAGGACTTGGACAGCCTTGGAGTTTGGAATATCCTGGTATTACACATTTATGATGCTCAGTAGTGCGAAAAGCAAAATTCATGGAGCATGTCTTTCAGTTAGTCATTTCAATCCAGGAATATTCACTTTGTTCCAAGTTCTAGGCACCAAAGACTGTTGGCCAGATGTTCCCATATCATCATGAATCTGCAAAGGTGAAAAAGAATTGGGCTTATGCCTTTTTGGCCTCTTTTGGATGGATAAAAGGAGACCTGAAATGTGTTTTTTATAAATGGGGTGGAAGATCCAGCTTGTTTTTTGTTTGTTTCTTGTTTTATGCTAGCAATGCAAGCCATGTCTAGACTGGAAGACTCTGTGATGGCTGGAGAGCTAGTGGCAGGTCTCACATGACGAGAGCCAAGAGAGCTCAAGTTGAGTAATTGAGAGAGAAAGCAACTTTTGACCAGACTGCTTGGAGCTTTCTAGTTACTTTCTTGTTTTTAACACTTCTTAACTTCAGTGAGTAATTAGCATTTTAGAATAGGGGCATCTTTGTTAAAAATCCCAAACCTCGACCTCGTCTCAGGTTTGACAGCCAACAATAAAACACCCTCTAAGAGATCAAAGGGACCCTCTGTAAAACCAGGGAAAACTACAGGGGATATTCCCAATATTACTAACATGATTTTAAAAAAAAACCTAGAAGGAAACAATTTAAAAATGATATCTCAGGTCTTTTCTATGTCCAAAGAAGAGGGTCCAATGACAAAGGTCTAGCTTTCTTTCACCTCCTTCACCAGTCACATTTAACTAACATATTATTTATTACCTGTTCTGTTTCTGCTATCTATACAAAACTTTAGTTTCCACAGGGCTACCAATGCATGCAAGCTGTCCAGGATAGCAGGGTCTTATTTTTTCACTTTCTTTTATACAGGTGGATTTCCATCAGGCAGACATTATGGACTTCCTGGCTCTTTCCCCTGAACAGTACATGTTATCCATGATGCCTTCCCATGCATCTCAAAAGGGCACCTTCAACCTTGCCTCATTCCGTGGACTTCTGAATCATAAAGTTTTGGTTTTAATTTGTCCCCATGTAGACCTGACCCTGGTTTATTTGGGGCTTTTTGGAGAATGTGCTCATTTTGCAAGATGCTCATTTCACACCTTCAACCTTACCTTGCTCCGTGGACTTCTGAATCATATCATTTTGGTTTTAATTTGTCTCCATGTAGACCTGACCTTGGTTTATTTGGGGCTTTTTGGAGAATGTGCTCGTTTTGCAAGATGGCTGTGAGCTGCTTTAGGAAGGAAGGTGAATACAATTTATATCAGCTGAATTGAAAGGGTCTTTCTCTTTCTTTTAAACAAAGGCAAGAAAAAAGAGCTCCATGTGAGTGCTGGAGTTGGGTGGTCTCTATTCAGATGAGACTGATGCAGGTTTCGGGAGCTGTGATGGCAGAAGAACGCCTAAGGTTTACTTGGGTGTAGGTTGTAGCCGTGTTGGTCTAAGGACATAGCTGAGTTGGTCTAATAGAAGATATCAGATTTACCCAAAGAAACTTATCTATTTCCAGCTATTTTGAATTGTTCTAATAAAAGATGTCAGATTACCCAAAGAACCTTGTTTGCCTAAAGTTTACTTGAGCATCTGAACTTCAAGGTGGGTTTCCAAATGGAAATCCGACCTTTTTTTGAGGCGTTCCCATTACTTCACACTTTGAGGGTATATTTATGCCACTGCATGGCTACTGATGAAGTAATAATTTATAAGAGCAAACACGATAGCCATCACAAACATGTATTTACATGCAGAAAATAATAAGTTTGGGGTGTCATATGGGCCTCCAAATATTTTAATAACATGATAGGATTATGAGGTGTCAACATGTCCTAATACATCTTCAGACTTAGAATACATAACCTAGTAATAAGGCTTGCCACAGTCGTTTTCATTTTTCAGCTGCCTTCCGTGCTTTGATATCACGACAGCTCTTCAAAGATATGCATAAATGCTGGTTATGGCACTTCGCAGCTGAAGACACTGGAGCACAGAAGTAGTTCTCAGGAGCAGAGCCGGTCAAAATTCAGAATTTCCTTTTTGCAGGAAATTTTAAAAAAATTTTAAATTTTAAAAATTTGAAAGGGTGTTTTCATTCTGACTTAAATGAAAACAAAGATATATTCTAGCTAAGGACAAGCTGGGGTTTTTCCCAGTATTTCTGAATTTCATTTCACACTTGATGCTATATTTTTCATGCTCACAGTCTGCTAATATAGTTTATCCACTTATTACTAATATCTCATAATATAACATAGTATTTTCTTTTTCTTTTTAAAACCTCTTTATTTATCAAGTCCTGCTCAATGCATCTCCCTTTCTGTGCTTTAATGAAATCTTGTGACGCTTTGAAATGATTCCTGTTTTAGATGGTTGCTGTGCTTACAAACCCTACTCATGAACCTGGACCTGACCAAAAATCAGTGTAGCGCAAGATAACCAGAACCATAGTGGTCTCCTATATCTACAGATCTGTGCACGAAATAATTGGCTGGCTGTGTGCAGACATAACCCCTCTCCAAAGAACAAGCTTTAAGAGCGTTTGATGATCGGGAACTTACTGCTGTTTTCAGTGGGACTAGATAGCAGAATATAGGACAAAATGATTACAGCAGTATGGGGAAACATCTGATTAGTTATACCTCTGTTGGTTTTTAATTAAGTGCCCCAACACCCCTGCTAACCACAATCCCTTTCATCTTTTCTCTATGTGCATTTCCAAGTGATATACATCAAGGCCCTTGTGAATCTTCAATAGCCACTTGAACTTCCCCCCCCCACCCCAAAAAAGACCACATTTTCCCCGTTTGTTTTTCAGTCAGCTCTAATAAATGCATAACACCGATAAGTAACGAGCAGCGAGGAGGAAAGTTTGAAGGGATCGTGGGTCTGTGCACGTTTCTTCTGAACTTCAGAATAGCTGTCTGTCCAGGGA
>NW_005842380.1:880991-898595 GCF_000455745.1 Alligator sinensis | reverse complement strand
GGAAAGAGTCATGTTGCTTTTTATTTTTGTCATAAAGTTGGTTATTTCAATGTGGACCAGATTTAAAAAAAAACAGCACAATAAAATTGCCCCACATTTTCGATTTTTTCCATCAAAAATTCCCTTTTGTGGAATCTTCCCAACCAGCTTTGTTAAACCCTAGGAATGAGGAGGTTTATTTAAATAAATGCAGATATACATTAAATAAATAGATAGATACATAAATATCATAAGTAAATACAGCTTTGAAGAGTCATCTCAGTTGGATGCTTGTTTCTCGAAGCGTGCACACCTCTGAACACCACGGCAAAGCCGTGAGTAATGCCCGCCGTTATAACTCATGATTCAGCCTGGACCCAAACTCTCTGGGGCTAAGACTTGTTCCTTTATTCTGTTAGCTAGGGAGCAACATATTTAGTTAACAGCTATAATGTATTTTTGCAGATGAAGGGTAGTGTGCCACAAAAATACTTCTGAAAAGACATTTTTTGGAAAAAAAAATCGTAGTTTTATTCTATCAACCTAGATGTTTAAAAGTCTCTTTCTCTGTTTTTTTTTTTTTTTAAAGTCTCTGTAATTCAACTTGGTAAATGGCAATAAATACTGTAGGAATACACCAAAAAAAAAAAGAAAAGGTGTGATGGGTTTTATCTGGGTTTTTTAACTTTTGTTCCTCTTCATCTTTCCCCATTCCCCATGGTAATGTTGTGATTTCCCTATTGTAAAAAATGGTAGTAGGAATGTGAATTCTCATTACACAATTATTCATGGTAATACACTGAATACTTCTCCATAATCCTTTCAGAGATGGGTTGAGCTGTCTAGAAGGTTTTTAAATTAGAAATATGTCTAACTATACCCCATTGGACTTGAATGTGAATCGAATGCATGTATCAGATGGTAAAATCGACCTCTCTGTTATTTGCAACCAAAACTGCTTAGACTTAGTTTATAGGACAGCTTTATATAAAGAGTCTATACAGATTATTTTCTGTTGTGGGAAGGAGCAGACCACAGAAATCCAGTTTGCTCTATTATATTTTTACATGGAGCAATAACATGAAATGGTTCAGAGAAGAGGAACAGTTTGAGCTTAAATAGGCCTAGAGAAAGCAGCTTTGAGCTGAAGGAACAATTGTTCAAAATAAAAAAATTAAAAAGAGAGCTAGTACAGTAGCAAAAATAGCTGTGCCATGTATATATTACCCAGGGATCTAAGGCAAATGCCTGTTGTATTGAATATACTGTTGAATGTAAATCCATAGTGCTGAAATACTGTATATTTATTATGCAGCCCAAAGCTGAAGACAGTTCCTGTTTGATGGATTCCCAGTGATGAATGGATTGTTTCATTTGAGTAAATGAACTGTCAAAAACAATGGCTGCACAGTACAATTTTCCTCCCCGTCCCCAAAGGGCAGGAAAACTCCGTAGCCAAAATAAAGTTGTATTTTTATGTTAAGTCTAGTGGAAGAGCTGAATCAGTTAGAAACTCTGAAGGATGGCCAGAGATAGTCCGAATGGAAAAATATTATCTCTTCACTAGAGACCTTGATGATGTGCACAGATTTTGTTTCGAAGCCCGGAGAGTCGAGGGTAAATCCTTGCCTGCATTTTTCAAGGGGAAATTCAAGCTGCTTTCCAAAGGGCGAGATGAGTCCCTGAGCAGGTGATGAGGAGGGGCATGCACCCAGGGTGCAGAGGGGATGCCTGGAGATAAAAACCTGGTGGGCACGGTGTGCACGGCCTGCCCGTCACGTGCATGTCTGTGTCTGGGTGGGCTGCAAGGCCAGGGCGCGGGGCTCCTGGCCGGGCTGGATGAGAGAGGTCGGTTTGTTTGTGCGTCCGTCAGGACCATGTGGTGCTCTCTCCCCGGTCTTTGATCCTGCCCGAGGTTTGAAGTCGGCGTGATGGATTGCACCCCGGCAGCGACAGGGAGGAGCTAAGCAGCAAGACTTAGCGTATAAAGCGGTTGCCAGACAAACTTGTGAGTAGGAAAACAGGATCAGCAAACAGGAGAGGTTTGGAGGGATCGTGCTTTCCTTCGATCGAGGTCTGTCTTTCCATCGGGAACATCTGCGGTGACCTACCTTGGATGCACTAGGTAAAGCACGGTCGAGCGAGAGAGGTGATGCCTGAAGTGGCAGGTGGTGTACATACGGGGGGCAACATGTGTGGTCCGGAAGCACGTCTTTCAACACTGCGCAGCGTCTTGGATGGCCAGATTCCCATATTGACGCCACGGGAGCCACAAAGGGAACCGCTGGTGATGAGCAAACTTTAGAGGATGGAAGCAAAACCTGGGCCTGGCCTTTTCTGACTCAGAACAAGGAGGCGGTCAACCTAGGTCGATGTGAATCATCATCAGATACTAAGTCATCCGGCTTGATGACGCTAGGAAAGAGAGCCACCCTCTACATCCAGACCTCGCTGGGGATCAGTCTGCAGCATTTAACACTGGAGGATTTTTTTCCTCATGTCTGTCACTACAGCCGGTGGAGACCCTTCATCGAATAATATTTGCTAAGGTAGCCAGCACATTTTTTCCAATGGCTAAGCACTCATTTCTGGAAAGTCCTGTTTTAGCTAGCTTCCTTAGGGCTGCAAAGGACAGCTCTTGGCCCAAACCAGCTGCTTGTACTGGAGGTCCCAATCAACCACACAGCAAGATACTGGGTTAGCTACAAGGATGTATCTAGCAACTGGATAGTGGCAAGGGTAGATCAGCCTTCCCTGTGGTCCTGAATGGAGGTTAATCTAACCCAGGGAAGAGAGAAAGGTTTGGGGTTGATATCATGGTAGCTATAAGACGGGGGGTCATTTTATGTGATGGTGACCCTAAAACTGGGATAAATGGCTGGACGAAAAAGAGGGTGAGGTTCAATTATTCATGGAGTCATCAGAACAACTGATTTGAACCCATTGACATTTTTTTTTTTTAGATTTCCTCTCAGCCAAAGTATTTGTTTCAAAAGGCCGAGAGACCAAGAAGCGCCTTGAGTTTTGCACGTGCACTCATAAGCATTTGTGACGAACAAAACGTCAAAAAGGAAATAAAAAGTGTGTTATGGACCGCGGGTGGCTTGGGATATCGGTAGAGGAGAAATGTTCTTGGAACTGACTTTTTGCAGTTCGGGGTGTAAGAGGCTCCATGCTGCAATTTCCACAATATTTTTATTACTTGACAGCCCCGTTCTGAAATACGTGGCTGGATGAATCGCTATCATCATTTTTATTGAAAGGGGGAAAAGAAAACGTAATAATAGCATTTTGTGTTTCCCTTAGAGTAACTGGATTCATATGGGAATGCAGTGCACCAGGCATGTTCGTTCAAGCAAATAGTTTCCATGTATAAAGGGAAAGGTCCCATCTCCTCTCCTCCATGCTCTCACCTAGGCATACTTGCCCAAGGTTTTGGGGTGATGGTTGCAGGACCATGCAAGTGGCTTCATCAGGCACTGACTAGACCTCTTACACATACACCATGATCCCAAGGATTGACAGTTGCCTACTATCTGGGTCCCATGCTGCCTTGAAACCAGCCATAGCTTGCCTTGAAACATTATGATGAGTGAGCAATTAGTATGGCCTTTGCAACTGAACTGGGATGATTTGATTCTTTTTTTCCCCTTATCGGGTTGCCAAGCATGAGCTGATAATTTAAAACAGTGAATGATTTATTCAATAATGGATGAAAAAAAGTACACTTAGAAATATAAAGAAGATGCATAAGTGGAAGAGAAATCACATTTATTTGAAATTACCAGGGATCATTGATGAACCACCTTGCCAGATTCATTACAGTGGTCACACTGGGAGGTCACATTGTGCACCAGTCTCAGATATTCCTAACTACATCAAATCACCTCCGTCATGATGGACTAAAACCCTGTAAGCCCATTGCGGGATATTATAGTGACCTGTTAATGGAGTTTGGTCATGACACTTCCTGCAGCTCTGCCCATAGACTTTAATACTGACTTGTAGCACACCCGGAGAGATCCAATAATGGGTTAGCAAGGAGACCGATGCCATGCATCTGTGAATGCCAAGAATGAGCTTTTCTTCTTCTCCTTTCCCTTCCTCCCTGAATTACCAGTGGTCCTTTCTGGATAGATGAACTGCAGTGAGCCTAATCCTAGTCTGCACAGTTTTAAGCACTGGCAGACATAAACCGGGGAGATTAGCTTCATAGCTGACAAACCTAATCATATTCTCATCATCTGCACTGCCTTTTGCAACTCTCTTGCTCAAGTTTCCTCTCCTTCCCATCCCATAGCACCCAGGTTGGGGTGCAACTGTTCACGCTGCCCCTTTAAGTCAAACTAGGATCAAGGAGGCAAACTAAGGAAGCCAAAAAAGAGCCAGTTTAAAGAGATTTATGGCCTCCTGATGGGACCACCCGATCCCATGCCAGGTTTATTCAATATTCATCCCGCAGCGTTGGTGCCACTGCAGAGGCAGCTGCGAGGGGCGTAGCCCGATGGGGTGATCTGGCAGCTGACGCCTGCCCCGAGCCCGTTGGCTGGCACAGATATCGATGAGGGGGCCTCGTTTTTCCACGAAGCGGAGAGGCTGCCCAGAATCAGGCCAGCCTGCTGGGTCACACATGAGCTGCTGCTGTGCGTAAACTACCTGCTTCGTTGGTGATTTACAAGGCTGCTTGGTGGCTGCTTAATTGTCTGCTTGAAAAAAAAAATGCTGCAGCCAGCGTGCCTTGCCAGACGGTCTCTTCTGCGCTCTCTGCAATCGTGTGATGCACCATCGGGCTTTTCTCGGAGGTCTCATCGCTGCATCCCTGTACTCCCAGGCACGTGCTGCAGCCCTTGCGTTGCATGGCCAAGTCATGTCAAGGGGGAAGGTCACAGAAGTTTCATAAACCGATTTGCTGTAAATCAGTTAAATCCGATACTATAGTCAGCCAGGTTTATCTTAAACCAGTTTCAGCCATTTTGAAACTGGTTTATGTGCACTGAACTTCTGTTTAAATCAGATCCTGGTAACTTAAACCGGTGTCTGTGTCACTTCTGTCCCTAGCCTTAGTGTATGAGAGCAAAACTGTGAGGACACCTGGATTTGCTAGTAACCTTGGGAAAGTTGCTAGTTTGACCTCAGTTTCCCTGTTTAGAAACTGGGAATGATGACAGTGAATGCTTTGTGCTTTCGAATCCAAGGCTGACACCTACGATAGAGAAGATGAGGATTAATGAATAAAGTAGGGCTTCTGTTTTGGTGATTGCATAAGAGACGTCAGGAGCGGTCTGAATGTCAAAGCAAAGGGCCTCTGGTCCGTTCCTGTCCAAGTCCCTGACTCGCTGCATGATGCTGGGTGGGTTGCATGGCCCCCCGCCAGCCCGGGTGGGGACTAAAGGCATTTGTTCCAGGTCAAGAGCTGAATGCCAGCAGATCCAAAGGATGCTTCAGCGGAGCATGGAGTCAAGCCAAGCAGCTAAGGTCATAAGGCTCAGGGAGATACGGCAGGTGAGAAGTGAGCTCCACTTGAGGAGCTGGGAATCGACATGGGAAACAAATGAGTGTGAGCAGAAATGATGCAACGGCGATGATCTAGGGACAGCCAGCACGCAGCCCGACGAGGGATGGACAGCTAGCTTCCTACCAACGCCAGCGCGCAGGCCCCGCGAGACTGAGAGCAGATGGTAGGAAACCGAAGTCCGGTTGTGCAGCTTTATCGGCATCTCCAAAGCGAGCTGTGTGGTGTTTGTCTAGTTCCAGCCCCAGAAGCCGTTCACATTCTGGTCTGTATCGCAAAGGAAATGCTTGCTTGCTGACCTGACGCTGTATCTCAAGCTGTGCGTGCACACATTTCCAGCAGCAACGTGAAAACAGCTGCAAAGCTCTGCTAAAGAAACACGCCGAGAAGGACCCACAAAGGGGCTGCATGGCTCACCAGGACGAGCTGTGCGTGCACTCCCAAAAAACTGGTCCATCCCATGCTGCCAAGCCATGCAGTTTGCAGGGAGAGTGCCAGGAAGGGTGCACAGCTCTCAGTTTTGCAGTACAGCAAGTGCCTCAGTTTCCCCTTAGCAAGGTCCCAGACCATCTGTACAAAGCAGGGCAGGAAAGTTTAAGGGATCTGGTGGAGCACAACAGTCCCATCAGTGAAAGATTAGCACTGGGGTAGAAAGACAACTCTCAGTGCAAATGGGAGCTTTTAAAAGAGCATGTATTTTTAAAGATCTGGTTCTCAGACCAGAAGGGAAAAAATATGATCATTTAGCTTGACCTTCCTGTGTACCAAGAGGGTTGTTGGGGGAGGAAGAGATCATGGGGATGGTCCTGCTCTGAGCGCAGGGTTGGACTAGATGTCACCTCCTGAGGTCCTATCCCACCCTCGTTTTCTATGATGTGATGAGAAATAAAGTGTTTGGGGGACCATCCTGCCTTTCTCCATCCCCCTTCCCATCACCTGAAACCAGCAGCATCTTGCACAACCCTTCTGCAGCTCAGCACTTTCTGCCCAGGGCCTGATTAAACGTTTGTAAGGACGTGCTAACTTGAGAGCCTGTTTGTGTGTGCTGCTGTCTAAATATTTGCATGCAATCTGCTTAGGGACATAGCCTTTGCCGGAAGCCGAAAAAGCAGCCAAAGCAGAGCAGACTCCCACCCTTTGTAAACAATCCACGTGGCCATGTGCATCTCTCGGACAAAATACTCAGTATGTGCCCAGAGAGATACGTATTTGGGACATGCTCGGCCCCTTCTTCTGGGGGCCAAGGGAGAGATTTCAACCTATCTTCTCACCTCTAGCAACAGTTCCTCCACCTCTGCTTGAGGCGCCTGGTGACTGCTTCGTTATACAGTACAGTATTACTTCTGACTCTCCAAAAACAAGCCGTTTTGTAAAAAAACATAAGATATATGTTATGCTTAAGATGTATGCGATGCTTCCTCAGCCTAATGAAGGGTGTTTGTGCCCAAAAGCTTGCAAAGAAAATTTTTTCCAACTATTTGAGTCGGTCTCCTAAAAGGTATAGGATTTACCCAAAGAACCTTGTCTGCCTATGTCCTTAGGGGTGGAGGTTGGTCTAAGATATATGTATACCTTTAAAAATATGGGCTAGCAACAGCATTGTAGGTAGAGGCAGCGCCTGGTGAATTGTAGCTTTATAATACAAAAGTAAAAGCAATATTATCCCCATTTTACAGGTGGGAGCTCAGGGCGGAGAAATCGCAAAGCGAGTCCACGGATGAGCGGAGAAGGGAGCCGTGGCTCGTAAGTCCCAGTCCAGTGCTCTCTTCTCTTCCTTCCTAGCAAAAAGGCATGCTCCTACTTGCTTCGAGCAGGCATCTGGACTGATTGGCAGATGACTCAGGCTGATGCCTGGGAACAAGGGAGCATTTCCAGTCCTTCCCAGCACTTGGCTACACGTGTCTGCAGTGCACATGACCCTTGTGCAGATTCATTCATAAGCATGTCTTTTTTTTTTTCATTGATTCCTTTTTTTTTATCCCTTTCTGGAGCAGCTGAGGGGGGGGGGACCTAGAGAAGGAGAGAGATGCTGATCGGAGTGCTTTTGCACTACTTTAGGAAAGCAAAGGCAAGCAAAGGTCTCTTGGAGACATGAGAATGAGAAATCTGTGCCCTTGCTCCCTCTCCTGCTGCTGCTAACTTCCTGGAGCAAACGTGCCTTGCTGTAGCTGGCACATGGTAGGAAAAGTGAGTGGTGGGAGGTGGGGGGAGAAATATTATTAGCTCCTTTCAAGGGCTCATCTTCTGTCTGTATGTGTCTGTGGAGCTGGCTTGTCCCTGCAGTGACTCACCCTGGAGGGGAAAAAGACCCCGCCTGGCTGAGCTGGAGGAGGAGCTGGGATGCTAGCTCCAAGCAGACACAAGGTGGAGATGATGCATGGCTCTTATAAAGCAACTTCGATCCCCCGTGCGTGTGTCCGCACATGCGTGCACACACACGCATGCACGTCCAGTCCTCTTTTATCAGGATGGCATCCAGCTTGCCTTCACATACTCGCTCCCCCCCAGCTCCAAATGAAACTGCACGGAGGCACGTACTGCAAAACCCTGGCACCGGCCTGGGTCGAAACGCACAGCTCGCTCCCTCTCTGAAAGGCTCCACAGGGAGTTTCTGTTATTTCTTGCATTTTCCCAACTTCTCCAGTATTGCTCTTAGTTTCACTCTGAATTATTGGTTTGTTTCCCCTCCTCCCCTTTCTGCTGTAAGTGCAGCAATAAGGGGGTCCATAAAGCACCAGCTGCAGTGACCCAGGCCCTAAAGAAGAATAGCATTAGCCTTTCACAGACTCCTGCCTTTTGGGAGCCTCCAGGTAGGGGAGAGGAAGGGACACCGAGCCCAAATCCAGTCCAGTTAAAATGCATGTGCTTCTGCAGGATTGTAGCATGGCTGAATATAACTTATTGATCGCTCATCCACCCTTGGCCACGGCCACTTGCTAGCAGCTCAGCAGTCCTATAAAGGCTGCTGGGTCCATTGACTCCCCGCACAGGGGAGGCCTGCTGGACCATCCAAACACTGCTGGGTCAGTGCCGGTTTATTGGGAGCCCTGAGGGGGTAGGAAATGGCATTTGTGGGGTGCCCTATTTCCTTCTGCCCCACTGGAGAGTGGGAAACCTGCTGGTCCTTAGACCTGTCCCAGAAATGCTGTGATGGGGGATCCAGGAGGCACGTGGTTAGCATCCGGCAGCACTCATCCACTGGGTCCAGCATTCCCAATGACCCCTATCACCTGCCTTTTTATTTTTTAGCACTTCTCCCCAATGCGTTAAAGTAAGGAGAGAAGGATGAGCATCGCTGGAGACCGAAGCCCTTGCAGAATGGTTTTGGTGTCCCGACGCAAGACATCTTTCTTCACTGACCCCAAAGGACCACCCAGGGTGACTTCACCTCCGCTCTCTCTTCTCAAAACCCACGGTCACGAGGTGTGTTCACCTTTGAGGCGGATTTGCAATTGCAGCCCGGACCGGAGACTGCAAACTCATCTCCCCTGTGACCTCCTTCCTCCCACATTGAGGCTGTCATCTGGTTCCTCGTGCATGTTTGTGCAGTTAAATGTCACCAGCCTGAAGAAGAGGGACACCACCTCTACGAAATGAAATAAATAGATTGTGCTGGCACCGGCCAGGTTTTTCCCCAGCCCTTTAAAATAAAATGTTTTTTGGAAAGCCTTGACCAGGATAGCTCGTCTTCAGCAACAGAACAAATCTGTGCTTTAAGAAGGAGAGCACAGAGAGCAAGAAAAACATTGTGGTCTAGCAGCTGACGTACAGATCGACAAGGTAATTACAGCACCTCTAGAAATGTTGGCTTCATGGCTTTTTGGAGAACAGGAAAATTCAAGAAAGCTCTGCTGAATTGTTATTCCCTCACCCACCCACCCACCCAAAGGTTGCATGGGTTTGCATTTTGATTTTCTTTTTCCTCTCTTCCATTCTTTAACAAAGAGATCCAACATTTAGCCTGAAGCGAAGTAAATACTTCATTTAATATGATTAAGTCATTTTTTTAAATCTGTTTTCTGATGGTACAGTGGATTGCCCCATCTAGATGGATATTCCAGGAGCCGGCTTAACTCAGTTTGCCCAAATTCAGTCCAGACATAGGCAGGCATCATTCCATTTCACTGCATTGCAACCACACCCATCAGGTCAGCATTTGGCCCCTTGCGTGAGGGGGTTTTTTCATGCGTACAAATGCACGTCTAAAAAATCCACTCAAATATTATTAAAAAAAAAATCAACAAATAGCCTCTCCCTGCTTATTACTGAACTATGGGGCCCATGGGGAGAAACATATGCTTCCCATGAAAGCATTCAAATATTTTTCAAATGTACTTGATTTGATTTTGATACATGAAATGTGCTTGTTGCCAAGCCTTTAGGCACAAGTACATGTATAATAATAGCAAACCAAGTATATTGACCAGCCTCTGCAGAAGTACATCTCCAGGCCATCGACAGCCTTATCCCACTAAAGCCCTTGGACATTAATCTAACAGTGGTAGGCTGGTTGGACCAACAAGGAGAGGGAAGTCCAGAGCCAAAGGCTTTACACTAAGAACGGTGTCTACTGATAACGGTGCTCTCTGCAAATGTAGATTGTCTTGCTGGGTGAGGACGAAAAATCATGACGACTATTGGATGGCTTATGTTAAATCATATCATTGCAACGAGTGTCTGCATCACAGGCAGGACTCTTAGTTGAGATTTGCTAACTAAAATAATCCAACAACCACCATAGGTTATTTCTGAGCCTTGGAAAGATGCATCCATCTATTTTCATCTAACTCCGTGCCGATTTACCCCACAAAATGTTTTTCTCCCCAGATATTTAATTTTCAATATTATCAGCTCCTTTCAACCTTAGAACTGCGCAGATGCAGACCAGCTCAGCGGATGATTTTTTTTATTTAAATAAATTGCAACACTGAATTTGCAAATGTTGACTTTGTCACTGCTTCTATTTTTGCTGTGCTATTTTATTTAATTTTCTACATCCACATGGTGCAATGTATTACGTCTATCTACTCCACTGCTTGTCAGACAAGGTGTGGGGCCACCCTACGTCTATTTGCTGTGCTATTTTATTCAATTTTCTACATGGTGCAATGTATTACGTCTATCTACTCCAGTGCTTGTCAACCAAGGTGCGGGGCCACCCTGGGGTACTTTGAGAGCCATTCAGGGTGGCTGCAGGATCCCATGCAATATTACCACTGTGAGATGTGCTGGCATGATTCACAAGATAAACCCAGAAACTGCAAATAGGAATCCCTAGTGTTGAAATGACTCTGACCTGCTCTGGGTTTTTTGAGTTCTTTGCAAAAGAATCGCTCTAGTATTTTTCTGTAGCTAAATATAAGTGAAGACTAATGAGCTGACATTTTCCAAGGGATGCCTGGAGACTATTGAGGGATGCCTTGAGACAAAGAAGGTTGCAAATCTAGTCTCATATAAATGCTGTTGGTTACAGACATGCTTTTCTTTTCCCCCTATATGTGCAGTAGGCAACAAATACTTTGCCACATGGAGAAGGAGCAAGAGCAAGGATGGAGCCAATGTTTTTTCTCTTTTGTTTCCATCCAATTTTTTCCTTCCCCACTGTAATCTCCCTTGATTGTACTTTCCATTTAATGTCCCCCCTCTCCATTTTTGCAAGCAGCTGTAGAGTCTATACCGCTCTCTGATCCCGGGATTCACTCCACTGTCACTTTTTGCTGCATCCACAAATGTGGACCACGTAGGCCAAGACAGCCACGTCACAGCGTGAGGCTGCAGAGAACACACACGCACCTGGCCTGTGGCTTCATTAGCCACAGCTAATTAGCCACAGCTAATTAGCTCAGCTTTCATCGAAAGATTTGCTAAAGTCTCTGGATGGCTTCAGGACACACAGCCTGAGCTGCAAGTAAACTCCCCAGATGACTGATGAACTAGTAGCATTGGTGCGGGTGAGAAGTGGGTAGATACTCATTAGCTTAAGCCCTAATTTTCAAAGATGCTGAGCCCCTGCAGATCTCACAGCCTCCAAGTCGGCAATAGATTTGGGCATTGAATCCAGACACCGTGACTTCTGCTCCCTTCCTCTAATCACTTGGCAAAACTGCTGCAATCAAAGTGAAGGAACCTTTTGCAAGAAGCCTCGCAAAGCAAACTCCAGCAGAAATTGCCGCCTTCTTTCCTCCAAGCAAACGCACCTGGGGTGCACTGGGTGAGAAGCAATTCGCAGAAGGCAAACCTAAGCATCTCCTAAAATGCTCCGCAGGAAGGTTTAATCAGGGAACAGAAGCGAGGAGTGGTGAGTTCCTTGCTGAAAACATTTTAAACATTATTAAACATGCTAACACATCCCCTTAAAGAGATGAGATTGATTGAGTGTGTTTATTTGCACAGCATTATTTGGCTGGTCAGGAAAAAAAAACATATTTGGCATGGACAGCAGGGGAGCGTATCAGAAACAAAGCCGGGGGAAAAAGTTTTCCACTATGCTCATTTTTGCCCTCCCCCCAATAACCGTCTCTCCTATCTGCCAATCTTAGGTCAACAAACACGGGGTGATTGACAAGTTAAAATGTTTAGCTTAGCCTGCAACTCATATAAACCAATTTAAAATGTCCAGTGCAGGAGAGAGATGTAAAAGAAACAAACAATATCACCTCCTTGCAAGCCTTGGGCTTGGATCTGGAAATGTCCTTGTCGTGGCCGTTTGCTGATAATCAAGGGCCTTTGGGGGTTTGCAAATCAACAGGTGGGAAGCTCATATATTTGTTCAACCTCTCTACATGGGATGCTCTACATGGGATAAAAGCATGCAGGGCTTGAAGGACCATACGATGCCATAGGGCACGTGCCCATCCATCAAACGGTCTTCCTGATCAGGGAAGGGTGGCATGGTGGAGAACCAGTGTCGTCTTAGCCTGGCTTGTCACCATCCTGCTAGATCTGTGCATGGATGAGAAGGAGCCTTGCTGACCACTCAGTGGCTTCTGTGAAAGACTTGGCAGTGGTGAGATGAATATAGTCAGGGTCTAAAAACTACTACTAATAATATCATTATGCTCATAGACCAACACAGCTATCAAATGCATCCCTTAGCAACTTCATATAGCACTCGTAACGTGGAAAATGGGCTGAGACAAAAGAAGAAAGAAGATTATATAATCAAAAGAAAATAAGAAGTTGGTAACAGTGTGTGTTAACAGATGGGGAGTTTGCAGCCCAGGGTCTTGTTCAAATTCACTCGATGAACCAATAGACGAGTTTGGACTAGGACACACATCTCTTGACTCTGTCTCTCGATAGTGAAGGGGCAAACGAAGGGGAACGGGCTGGGAATATTTTAACAACACAATTTTTCATGGGAAAATGTTGTTTCTTTGGAACTAAGACATTTCACAAGAATGGACCAGTTTCAGTTAAACCTTTTTGCGCTGCCAACAAAATGGCTTGTCTTCTCCGTCCAGGATGGCATCTGGTCCAAGGAAGAGTCCCTCCATGCAGAATAGCCAGCACCTTGTCAGGGCACTCACAGGATCAATGAAAGAGGGACAGATGTGGGTTTTATCTGCCTTATCCTCATTCCCAGAGAGTGCCAAAACCACCAGGCTGTTTTGAGAGGAAAGGGGTCTGTCTTTCTCTCATTTTCACAATACTACTCTAAAGATAATGTACATATCTTGAAAATTGTATCCCTTAGCCCCTAACGATCAGTCATCTCATCCTTTGAAGCACATTCACTAGTACAGCATCAAGGTATGTTGACTACTTGGCCTAAGAGAAATTTCCTCTCTTTTACTAGATCAAGGATGTAAGGCTCCAAAGCAGCAATAAAAACTTTTTTTTTTTCAAAAAAGGGAAAATAAAATCAAGAAACAGCTGAACTCCTGAACAGTTACCCCCTCCCTCGAGTAGCTGATCTCCAGTGAACATGACAGTGCACTTGCTAAACATATGTCCTATACTTCATAGTTTGAATATGGTTCAACTGGTGCATCTGGGCATGGCTGACGGCTGGAGCCTGTTTAATGCACCAGGCACAGGGGTGGCAACGAGAGTCCCCTCCTGGAGTATTTTGCTGAGGTAGGTTGCACTGTTCATGTAGCAGAGCAATCCATGTGTGTGTATAAACTATATATAAGAAGGAAGAAAAAATATATATATATATGTAAAAGATTTTTTTTTTGCAAAAAGCTAGTTGGTCTAATAAAAGATATCACCCCTCTCACGAGTTCTTGTTCCTTTTGCCTCTAGATCAATACAAGTACAACCTGAATACCTTTTATATATACATGTGTGTCTGTGTGAATGTGTGTATGTATATGTGTGTGTCTGTATATGTATATATATGTATTTGTATATATGTGTGTGTGTGCGCGCGCATGTGTGTATGTATATGTGTGTGTCTATCTATGTATATATATGTGTATGTATATGTAGATATACATGTGTACGCATGTGTGCATGTATGTGTGTCTATATATGTATATATGTATATATGTGTGTGTGTGTGCGCGCATGTGTGTATGTATATGTGTGTCTATATATGTATATATATATGTGTATGTATATATGTATATTTATGTATATATATCTGTGTATATATATGTGTGTGTGTGTATGTGTATGTATATATGTATATGTGTGCGTATGTGTATATATATTTACGACACATGCACGCACGCGCACGCGCGCACACACACACACACACACATAACGATTCTGCTAACTCCTCAGACCACCTGGATGGCAAAAGCGGCAGCCGTGTGTTTTGAAATCGCAGCCCAGTGAATTCCCCGAGCCAGCTCAGTAGCTCAGCTCACCGCCGCGCAGCGTGTGTGTGCGCGAGCTGCATTTCATCCAGTAAGTGAAAGCAGGGCCTTAAAAGCAGATTGTAATCACTGAATAAACGTCACGATTGCACGCTAATTTTCCCTGATACCGTCTGCCTCCTTGGTAAGCCCACAATAGCACTGGATCCTTTCTCGTGCATGCACGCACGCCCACCCAGACAGCTTCCCAGGCAGTCGCACAGGCCAGGTCTTCAGCTGATCAATGTGGCTGGTTCATGGAGCGGAGCCAGGCGCACCAGCTGAGGATCTTGGCTCTGGATACTCTCAGCACCTGCCTTCTCATGCCTTGTAAATACTTGAACCACACCATGGACGGATCCTCGGGATGGGCAGAAAATCAAGCTGCGTTGCTGTTACGTGGACCCCACCTGTGATGGTAACAGTGGAGGAAAACAAACAGATCCCGTTGCACCGCTGGAAATCGCTGATGGAAAGCAATGGGTAGCATCCCTACAAAGGGGGGCACATCTGTTTGCTCGCAGTGATTTATGGTTTTGATGTTGCTCGCTGGTTTTGTTTGCCCCGGGTTTGTTTTCCCACTGGGCTGTGTTGGAAGGAGAAGGCGGCTGCTCCACGTGGAAGCCCATCTGCGGGGAGAGCAGAGGCCTCCCTTATGGCTCAGCCCCTTGCGGGGAGAGCAGAGGCCTCCCTTATGGCTCCCCCCCCCTGAAACATAGGAGAGCAAACACACAGATTAATAGCCTGGAAGTCCCTAGGGAAAGGCCTACGGGATCTCATCCCCTTTGGTACCTCCCTGGTGCCAGGAAAAGCCAGCTCCAAGAGGCAGATGCAAAGAAACGGGGCTCGCATAAGTACCACCCCGCTGCCTGGCATAGGGCTTGTGGTCACATTGCTTGACCGGGCTCAGGCAGAAGGAAAAGGGCCAGGTTTGAAGAGGAGGAGACCAAAACCTGCAGCAGATCTTTCCTCCCACTTTGCAAATATGATGTTCAGGTACTTGGCATAACCATCCCCTTTTGGGGGAGCTAACAGTGACCCGCTGCTGGGGTCCTCCTGTGCTTTCTCCTCTTATTCGCAGCTGGTGGTGCTTTCCTGGAAAGGCTGAGACAGCGATAGAGCAACAGACAATCTTCAAATCCACCGCCCCTCAACTAGCAGCGATGTGCATGCTCTGCCTTTCTCAATGCAACTACTAAGCCACTCAGATGTCCATGGAGATCATTTTTCTGTGCACGGAGGTTTTCAGCTGCATGAAGGAAGGGGCAGGTTGGGTTGGGCAGGACAGAGTTAATTGCCACCCGGGGAGACGAGGAAAGCGCCTTGCTCCTGCGTCTCCCATCAGAATAATAACCTCTTCCCTCATCGATAATGAGGAGGCTATCGCTTGGCTTTGCAGATTGGCATTCACTAAATAAATAAATGCAATGGGGGCTGATGAATCAGGAAGCCAAGATTGTGCTGCCCCTCCTTTGTCATGGAGGTTTCTACCATGGGCCCAACTGTACTGGAGTTTTTGGGGGGGAAGGAGGGGTTTTGCCCATGTTTCGTTCATCTCTCTGCTGGGCGCGCTGGGCAAAGAAGTGAGCTGTGGTTTCCTCAGCGAAGCCAAGGCAAGCAAGCTGGATACCACACGGCTTGCTGGAAGGCCCATGGGTCACTTCACGGTATGCAGTGAATCAGAGCCTTGCCCGCGGGCGGATGCATGGCTGGGTCGTGTTAGACTGCACAAGGCCTTCCCTGTCAGGCCTCGTGCACTTGAAATGCATACACATAACCCTAAGCAGAGTTGTGTTTACCTTGCTACAGCAGGCTGAGAGTAGACAAGCAATTGTTCAGGTGGCACAAAGACCCTCTTTAACCAGAGATATAGTTGCCACTGCATTATAGCTGCCTTGATTTCCCAGGCTACTCATCATGAGCTAGCTATTATCTCCTTTTGGATGGGTTTTCAAAGGAGGATGTGCTTATTTATGTCCTTTGAACCCCCAACATTTATTTAAGAGCCACGGTCTTCTTTTTAATTCTGCTCCATTATATGGGATGCTAAAACGAGTATAACAATGAGAGACACTTGACATAGCGCGTCCATGCCCAGGCATCACTCTCTGCTCTGTTAATGCACCCGATGGATGCTTGTGCTATTGTTCATGCTGGGTTTTCCACCTATTTTATATTAACCTGGAACACACACACATATATCTTGCATCAGTGTACAAATGCTGTACAAATATATATTTTTATTTATTTTTTTAAATGAGGGACAGAGTGGGGGGAAAAAATCTCCTTTTTTTAGAGCAGGACATCAACAAAAAAAAGAGAAATATTAGCAATGGAAAGGTTCGCCATCTGAAAAGACCAGCCAGCACTTATCATCACGATGGCGTGTTCTGTGGAGTAGTTAATAGGCAGAATACATTATGGAAGCTGCATTATTACTAGCTATGGTTTGACTAAGTTGATATAACCCTTATACCAGCAAAGGTTACAAACAGCTAGTGTCACATAGGCAGTGGTAGGAATCAGAAGTTCGATAAGACGGGAAGCTGACGATGCACTTAAGAGCTGGAAAATTATGTGACCAAACCCAGCTAGCAAAGAAGGTGAATTTATGGGCAGCCTTCTGTGCAGATTGAAGGGAGCAAGTGCATAGTGAATTCAGCCAAAGCATTTCTATACCTATATCTCTTGTGGGGTTTGCACCAAATAGGAATCAGTTGAGATCTTTTTAACTACTTTGTGAAAGCGTCTACACATGCACATTTACTGTGCAGTAACTGAAATTAGTGTGCAGTACAGGCATGAGTCTACACATGCACACCCATACTGTGCAGTAAATACAGTGACTTATACCAGCTTGAGTGTAAATTGGACACCTGCATCCTGCAGGTATCCAATTTACACCTGATTAGTTATTGCGCAGTAATACACGTGTAGACGTCCAGCTTATTCCCACTTACTGCGCAGTAAATATAAGCTGGCATAAATGCACATGCAGACATGCCCTGTGAGTTCTTGATCTTCTGTCTGCCTTTATCATCTGTTCCTAAAACCACCAAGACCTAACAGAGCAGAAGAGAGTATCTGTATCTCAGCCTCATCGAGGGGACACAACGGACCTAGGCAACATCTGTGCGCGTGCTCAGTGGAACAAATCTCAGTTCAGAGCTTACAATTCACTTGTCACAATCGCTAGTGCAAATAAACCATCTCTCATCCAAATGTTTGTGCAAATAAAAGAATCCAAGCCAAAGGCTGCTGAGACTCTCCCTTAGACTGGTAACTTCTCTCTGCCATGAGTTCAAG
>NW_005842380.1:835531-880981 GCF_000455745.1 Alligator sinensis | reverse complement strand
CTGCGTTAGGTGGACCTGGAGCTTTCCCTGTCCTTGTGAGCTTGGTCTCAATGCCGCAAGAAGGCATGCCTTTACACAGTGGAGGGAACAGAGACATTTCTGTAGTTGGTTTAGTTTGCGGTTTACAACCTAAGGAACAAACATTTTGTTTCGTGGCTGCACAATGAAAGATGTTTAAAATGAAGTTTGCTTCTGCTATGTGCTTCGTGGTCAGCTGAAGGGAGCTCGGCCAACTAACCACCTTGTAATCAGATTGCCTTCTCACCAGGGCAAGGCTGGATACAGCCCCCAAACTGGCATGCTTTATAGAGCTTGTGTTAAGGGATTGCCTTCTGCCATCATTTCAAGACAGCTCAATTGCTACTTATTTCCTGCATCTATTAATGGGCTTACCTGTGGCTAGGCATGAGCAGCTGGGTGGAGACATTGGGGGAAATAATTGAGAGCCAAAAGGTTTGAAGAAGCAGCATCCCTACACTGAAGAATGGCAGCAGGTGTGTGCATGAGCTTGTGATAGGCAGGACTACCAGCTTTTTGACAGCTTGAAGATGAACAACCATGGGCAGCTATTGGGCAACCTCTAGTTTAAGGGGGAAAGTGGAGGTCAGCGAGGAGGAAACGTCCTTGCTTGGCATAGAAAGAGAGGGCAGTCAACCAGTGTCAGGTCTCTCCTTTCCTCCAGAACGAACGGAGTTTCTCCAACCCTTCCCACAGCTGCCGACGTCACGGATATATTTAAATCCAGTTACTGATGTGAAGCCTGATCAACAGCTCCTTGACTTGAATCTCCAGCACTTTCATGGGCTTGGGATCAGGCCTTTGTGGAGAGCTGGCTGCTTTGCCGGGATGTGGCACGCCTGGAAAGAAAAAACACAGCCCCTTCCTGACGCTCACCCGAGACCTCCAAATTGGATTAATACCCTTATCTGATTTCTAAGTCTTTTTTTTTCCATCCTGGTAATAGAAGCACAGGTCTTTCCAGCTTTGGGGGCTGCCAATCTTTATTTATGACTTAAAAGTGATACTTTTAATATTTCGTTACTTTCTAAAGTGGGTTAAACTCTATTAGGGAAAATTAGCACCTTGCAGTTCTGGACTCTGGTTTCACCAGGGTGATTGTTATTCCCCCTTCAGGACTCATTCCTTTCCAAGGTCAGAAGTGCACAGTAGCATTTTGGAAGTGATGGATTAAAGCAGGGGATAGTTTTTCTTTCATCTCTTTAGACACAAGTTATCCCTTTGATATGAACTGCACTAGATACAGCCAGATTCATAAAGGGATTGGACATGTTCTTGGAGGAAAGGGGCAGTAGTAGCTATTGAGCACGGGACTTAAGGACACAGCCTCTGGTTCAAAACTTCCTAGACTTTAATTGCTAGACGCTGTAAGCAGGAGTGGAAAAACCCTGGGCATACCCCATTCACTCTGCCTTTTAGCATCTGCTCTCTGCCACTGTGACGGGGGACTGGGCAAAATGGACCTATGGTCTGACCCAGTAAAGACCAAGTCTTATACAATCTCAGAATCACAGACAAGGAGGGTTGTAAGGGACCTCAGGAGGGCACATCTAATCCAACCCCTGCTCCAAGCAGGACCAACCCCAACTCCATCATCCCAGCCAAGGCTTTGTCTAGCTGGGTCTTCAAAACCTCCAAGGATGGAGAGTCCACCACCTCTCTGGGTCACCTGTTTCAGTGTTTTACAAACTTCCTCAAGAAAAAGCTTTTCCTAATATCCAACCTCAACTTCCGTTGCTGCAGCTTGAGCCCATTGCTCCTTCTGTCATCTGCCACCACAGAGGAAAGCCCAGCTCCAGCCTCTTTGCAGCCCCCCTGCAGGGAGGTGAAGGCTGCTATTCAATCCCCCTCGGTCTTCCCTTCTCCAGACTAAATACGCCCAGTTCCCTCGACCTCTCCTCACCAGTCATGTCCCCCAGTCCCCCAGCTATTTTCACTGCTCTCCACTGGGCTCTGCAAAGAATGTGCAAAGCTGGAGCAATTGGTTTCTTATTCATTTTCACCCACATTAGCTGCCAATACCATATTGCCTGTTACCAGTTAATTGCATTTGGTATAAGGAGACATTTTGCAAATGTCTCCCTGCCAGAAGAGCTCCTAAGCATGTTCTGCCAGTGTAAAAATAAAAAAAAAGACATCTTATGCTCCCAAATCATTTAGACGCTTTGAAAACATGACCTTTCTTATCAAACCAGTTCTATGAATATTTCTTGAGCTTCTGGCGATGCAAAAGCTAAGTCAACCCAACCACATCGGGTCACAGACTTTCCAAAAGTTTGACAAACCACTGGGAAAGATTGGAGAACATTTTTTAAATGGGATTTTTTCCACCAGGTCTAGTTACAGGGGAGTTTGCTGTTTGAAATAGGGGGCTGAATTGTAAATTGGACACAAGCTCTCATTCTGTTCTGGTTTACAGGGAGACATCACCATAATACATCCACATTTGCAAATCATTCCAGTTTTGAGGATATGTGGGATTATGGTGCAATGCAATGGAAAGCCCGCTGCAGGAATTAAGGTTTGAAGGATTCCTGGATGGTCATTTAACAGGTAACAGGTGGAGCCATGGAGTAATAGTCATGTCCCTCATGTCCTCAGCAAATGTAGTTACTTTGCTCTGGTCTTGGGCTTAGTAGGAGACATGCTGGTTATGATGGGGGGTAAAGGGAGCTTTGTGATCACTGAGACCTTGCAAACACACAACAGGACTACTGAGCTCATGGTGCTACAAGTGCAAGACAAGAAGTGGGCATGAAAACACATGGTGAGAGGCAAGGCATTTGGGTGAGAGCTTTTATTGCACCAACTGTATACTTGGGAGAGATGCTGGACAAACCTCCACACATCAAGTGCCCTTCCTCATGTCACCAACATCACACAAAGCTCTCGCCTGGCATAGCTTTCCTGGACCGCCACAGCTACAACAGCCCTCCGACCCCACTATAACAAGCCTCATGTGATTCCCTTCCCCTTCCACACACAGCCTGAGCCTCAGTAATGTCACTGGCATGGAAATGCAATTCAAATTTGCATATATTTGTCTGAGGAAAGCTGCTCCCTTGGCATCTTCATAAAACCAAAGCAACCCATCAACCCAAAGGGGTGACGGCAACATTGTTTTAAATGTTTTATTCTCAAATTGCCCCGAGGGAAGTAGCCTCATGTTGTTCAGTGCCCACGTTTCCTCTTGCAATAATGAGCCTTTTCTGGATAACGGTGCTGCATTTTTGGCTGGCCGGGGCAATGCCATGGCTTCAGGCTGGCCGTCTTGGAGGAACTGGCCGGTTTCTATTGTTTGCAGTTGGTTTTCTGCCACTGCTTATCAGACATCTGCCTGTTGTGGCTATTCAGTGGGCTATTCATGCCCTTCCACAATTTATTTTGGGAAAGCTTTGTGCTGTCAGAAAGTAGGGGGCTTTCTCCTCTGTAAATCAGATTGTGCCATTGTTCAGTGCCCATTACCAACTGCAAAGGAAAATTATGTTCCTGTTATTCAGACTTGGGTTCCACGTGAACATGGAGATGACAGCATTGGCAGGGCCGGGCAGTTTCTCTCCAGCACGTTGGCTTCGTTTGGTATTTTGGGTGCTGCTGAGCTCCTTTGGGTACTGGTGACAGTCAGCTGTTTTTGTTCTCATGCATGCAAGCATTGGTGGGAATCAAGCTCATGACCTTAAACATCAAAATCCTAAGTCCTAAGCTAATGGGCAGCTCCTTTAGCTGTACTTGAGCAAAATGGTTCAGCTTTGCTTAAGGCAGTCATGAGAGAGAGAGGCAAAATTGCATGCAATGAAATGATTGTATTAGAGTTAGGTAAAAATCAAAGGAACATCATAAATAGGAGCATTATACCCAGGAAAACTTGGTTGTAGATAGGATCAAATGCAGCCACCAAATAAAACTTGGCACTTGGCTGACTTGTGCCACAATATTTGGATCCAAACTTCCTGGGATTTTAGGAAGACTGAGACCCAGTGTTTACCATTCGAGGTTGAGGAAACCTTTACTCATTTACAGCTGCCATACTTAATTTCCATGGACACAGGCAGCAATAGGTTGTTTCACATTCTGCATTCAAAATAGTTGATTTAAAGGTTCGACTACACCAAAAAAAGGGGCATAACAGTGCTGAAAGGTTTTTAAAATCTGATACCTGCAAGAATGGAGTCAGATAAGGGCTTTCTTATGTTCCTGGGGCTATTCAGGGTGAACAAGAAGAAAAACATGGAAGAAATCAGAACTGTACCACACATAGTGAAAATTGCCCCTAGCAGGCTTAGCGTTATGTTATATGTTAAGGCAATGTGCATTGCAGTTTTTTACACCACAGCCTCTGCGCTTGCTTCTTCAATTCTGTTTTTCTTCTGCATTTTCCTGTCGCCTACTCTGCAGTCGATCCTCCATTACAAAAAATGTCAAACTCATTGAAGTCAGTGAAGTAGCTCTGTGGATTTGCTCTGTTTCTGCTAAGTTCAGATTCTGGGCAAAAAAAAAAGAAGTCACCTACACTTTAGTGCTCTCCATCTGAACCTTTGCTCTGTTAAACTCTTTTCCAAGCCATTTCATCTGCACAATGGGACCCTTTCAATTTTCTTGTAGTTTGTGGGGTGATTTTTCTCTTGACTTCAATATCCTTGGTTTAGTTTTCGACCTGGGAGCGTTTCCCACTGTTCTCGCTCCTCCAGTCGCTCCAAAGAGCATGGCATAAAAGAGAGTTTGTGTCTCAGTCCGTGTATAGGTTTTGGCAACAAGCATCTCATTGCCTTGTTGAGCATCGAGGGAAGGCTACTGAGCAAGGACTTCTGATTGACAGGTAATGCAAAAGACCAAAAAGTCAGGCAAGCTGCTCTATCACTATCAGAAGTGGATGGTTCATATTGGCTGCATAATGCTCTTTCCATCCACCTGGCAAAGATCATTAAAGTTTCCTTCTAGGGCTGGCAAGGGGCTCTTTTTCCATAGCATCGTTTGACCATGGAACAGTTGGCAGGGAAAGCTCGAAGAGTGATGTGGCTCAATCCTCTCTTTCAGACAGTTGAACCTGTCTTCTCCAGTGGCTGCCCTGGCAGTTAGTCCCGAAAAGATGCAGGACTTTGGATCAGTGGCCTACCACAGCGCTACATCTCAGGCTTTTCCTACAGGGAAGTAGTGTGCCCAGACCAGCTTTTTAATTAATTTTTTTATTATTTTTTGAACATGCATTTCAGTTTTCAACCTACAGCATCTTTCTCAAAACTACAGCAAATTGGCATTGGCAAACCTAGCTAATGGACTCATAAGCAGTAGAGTACAATAAAATCCCAGGGGTGGGTCTACCAGTCTAAGTCCTGTGTTTGCAGAAGTATTCAGGAAAGTTTATATATATATATATATATATATATTCAGGAAAGTTATATATATATATATATATATATATATTCCTGAATACTTCTGCAAAGTAAGAATAGATATATATATCTATTCTTACACTTTATAGTTTTATAAATTTTAATATAAAAATTATATATACATATGTGTATACATATATATTTTTATATATACATATATAGATGTGTGCGTGCGTGCGTGCATGCATGCATGTGTGCGTGCGTGCGTGCATGCGTGTGTATGTGTATATTCATAGATTCATAGATGTAGGGTCAGAGGGGACCTGAGCAAATCATCAAGTCCAACCCCCTGCCCTGGGCAGGAATGAATACTGGGCCTATATGACCCCTACTAAGTCTAAATTTATATATACACACATAATACACACACACACACACACATATATATTATACACACACACACACACATATATATATATAGACATATACATATACACACACACATATATATATACACACACACACACACACTTGAATCTTTGCAAAGTGGAGGTCTCTACCTTCTCCCTAAGAATCCTTTTCAATTGCTCTTACAATGCAGACATTTTTCGTAAGAGCTTTGACTTTTCCTTCCTTTGTACCAGGTCATTATGCATCTGTCTTGCTGCTGTCTTAGATGGTGAATAAGTTCCTTTATTTATATGCCCACCTGGTAGGTTTTTTCATCTACTCTGATCCTGGCAACTTTTAGTAGGTTATGCATGGTCGCTCGTGTCTTGACTTTGGCTGGGTGAGGGTCCAGTGGTTCCTTAACCCACTCTTCATCGTCTGTGCAATCCACACTGAACAGGATGCACAAATAATGAACTGCGTATCATTTGGGAATAAGTGGCTTGGCATCATTCCCCAGCTGTTTGTCCGGGTGACCATTCCCATTTTCTGTGAGTATCCAGGCAGCTGCTCAAAATACCTGAAAATATTCTCAGATCCTCAAAGCCTCACCAATTTTGGCACAAACAGGAGACCCGCCTCACTGTGCAAGGGGGGCCTGTTCAAGGTTTCCATGTCACTTATTCTCATTGAATCACGGTGGCACTCTCGTGTCCGACAGAGGTGTGATCCATTTGTGCTAAGGGTGAGAGCCAGTGATCACTCTAAAGTGCTATCCATCTAAATAAAGCAAGACAGACAAAAAGGAAAGGATTTAAAAAGAGAAGGCATATAAAGGTGAAGTGAGTTGCCCAAGGTTACCTAAGGGGTCAGTGGCAGAGTCAGGATGGCACCTCCCATCTTCCAGGCTGTTGTCGCAGCTCTTAAAGCATGTTTCCTCCATGCAGGAAGACTCAAATAGGATTTAAATGGTGCATATGACTTGTGCCAGGTGAATTTTGCCCAAGGTGAGTACCCACCTTTGCTTTAGGGTATGGACACATGAAACACTTATACAAATAGAAGGGGATGGGGGCGTGGGAGGAATGACCATATTTTAGGTTGATCCATTATAACTCTGCAGCAAGTCCACTCTGTTCCTCAGGAAATAGAAGCTAAACTGCAATCATTTAGTAAATACATCTTTTCAGCAGAAGGGACAGGCTGTGACACACAAAACAGTTACCGTAGACAGGCAGACACATCCAATCAGGAAGCGTAAATAAGGCCATGTGACTCAACCAATCAGTCACATCACCCAGAGAAGCAGCCAACAGACAAAGTGAATAGCTCAGAGGGTGAAAATGTTTCATTCCCCCCCAAAAAAGGAAAAGCCCAAAGGGTGAAAATTTTTCCCCCCCCCCCCCCCCCAAACTGAAGCATATGTACAAATAATGACTATGGCCATAGCACTCAAAACTAGTTTGTGAACAATTCACAAAGAATAAAAGAAGGGGGGAAAAAATTGGATGGTGAGCAAAAATGATTTGCAACAAATAAATCAATAAGCACCTAATTATGTCTGTGTTCACAGGGTAACAACACATGTTTCTGCTATGCGGTAGTCAGGGATGACTCACAGAGTAGTCAGCTCTCCAAAATATGGCCTTGATATTCTGTAACCCTGAGCCATCCATCTCGTGAAAAAGAAAAGATGGTTTCACAGGAGATTTCTGGAAAGAGGCTAAGAGGCTGTCCTGGTTGCAGCATTCATTCTTGGTGTCATCAAGTCTATGGAAATAAAATGTCTTCAATTTATGTCACTGGATCATCATATTTACTAGTTAATGACTTGTCAAGTGGACGGGCTTTTGGCTGACACCCAGGGCTATGACTCAGGAGTCCTGTGTTGCTTTGCCACAGACTTCAATGCGACCCTTTAGCAAATCATCTCATCTCTTTGTGCCTAAGGTCCCTGTTTGCAAAACACAAATCCCAGCTTTTCATTTCTGCCATCCTTTGTAGGATGCCTCTTTACAGTACAAACTCATCAGATCTGGGCTTTTCTTGCTTGCGCACGTACAGCACCTAACACACTAGGACCTAATTCTCGAATAAGGTAACTCCAGACTGATGAAGATAAATAATGATGATTTTGCTGTTTTCTATCCTAGGATGGGCCAACATGGCTCAAAACTATGTAAAAATTTTAAAAATTAAAGGCGGGGGAAAGGGGAGAATTACTCGCCAAACATTTCTCATATTATCCCACCGTTTTTTGCAAATCCACACACATCTTTTTGGATTGGAAAATGTGGCTTTTGGTTGCTTTGAAGACTCGCTGGCTGTTGCCGACCCAGGTAGTGATGCACAACGAGCAAAGAGCATGAATGCTTTGTCCCGGTGAGGGTAGCTTCAGCACCTCCGTTGCGTAACGGTTCTCCTTCGCCCGTCTCTTCTCTCCGAGAAAAGATGAACATCTGTATTCACAGCGATGGCAAGACACCGCTGCTTTGCTGGCTGGCAGGAAGTGCCAATGTACGACGGGTGTAGCCTCCTTCTCCAGCTTGCCCACGGAGAAGTACGGGAAACACATCAGCCCTTGTTACCTCCCTACGCTGGAAGGGGCTGCGAGCCCAAGTCTACTCCGCTCACAGCACGACATGCCCTGGGTCAGCCCCAGCAATAATGTTTTTCAACAATATTAGGTTATTCTTGGCAATTGATGGTGATATTTTCTACCAATCGGGATATGAGAGTGACTTCTAATAATAAGAAGTGATAAAATAACAGCACTGGAGACCAAGATATTCTTAAGTACAGACCCCGGCTTCTCAATGGGGGCAGGGAAAAAACAGAGACAAGTCCCAGCTAGGATTCGTCTTAAAAGTTAAACTCAAACAAACTGTTAATGCCACACTTGGGGAGCCCACGTTTAGTGTGTGTTCAAGACCTTTGCAGACAAGACCTTTGCAGAGACAAACAGTACGAGCCGTTTCTCCCAGCTTGCGTCTACGACCAAGGAAAAGGCACTAAATACAGCAAAAGGAGTGATTTTTAAACCTGACCCACAAATAACTCTCTTGGGGGATTCTCCATTTTGGAGGGATGCTTTTTTTTTTTTTTTTTTTTATGTATCATTTAAATTTAAAACTTATCTCCACCTGAAATGCAAAAATTGGGAACTCCTGGTTTGGAGATGGTGCCTTTTATTAGACCCGCTGAAAATATCAAAATAAAAATATAATTTTTAGTTTTCTAGATTCCTAGAATTTCTAGTTTCTATTTCTCGAAATCTAATTTCTAGGTGTTTGCATTTCTTTTTGTCTCAGACCAACACGGCTGCCAAAGACATCGCCACCTGAAATACATTCACATTATGCTGGCAAGCATATTTCAATGTTAAATGTTTTTCGAGGCAGGCACCTGCTCACAGACTGACTTTATTGCACCCAGGCATGGTATCTACAGGGTTCAAGGCTAATCCTCGTACTTATTAATACCTATGATTTGCATGAGTGCAACAGGGGAGCTGCAGGCACGAGTCCAGGAGCCCGCTGTGCTCAGTGCTGTCCAGCTTAGGACTTCAAGAGACCCCCTGCATTTTGAAAGCCTATTTGCAAAGGCCTCATGGAAGAGATGGGATCCAAAGGAGGCTGGTTATGGTTAGTATGTTAGATGGCATCATGGAAGGAAGCATAAAGACATATTGGAGAAAAATAAATAGGGAGTGGATCGCAGAGTTGAATGAGATGAGTAAAGGGCACACGAGAGAGGAAATGAGATGAAAGAGCTAATGAGGGAAGAGTCACAAAGTGCCTTGTAGGTGATGATGACAAGGACTTTGAATGCAATATAGAAAGCAAGAGGAAGACAGGCTTTATCTATCTACCATTAGCATGGTTTTAAATGTCAGTCCTTATTCCCTTCAAATAGAGAGAAAATGCAGATTTTTTTCCTGCAAGCCCACATGTTTCAATCCAGCCAGTCTCCTTTCCTGCCCATATGTTTTCTCCTGCTCGGCCGGGCTCGGATGAACAATAGCCGTCCTTGCTATAGTCCTCAGGCCCGTCTTCAAAGAACGATTTCAGCAGCTCACATTCAAACAGCGAGATGGTTGGGGACTGGGAAAGAGAACGAGCTCAACATTTCCTGCTGTGACTGCTCAACCCGCTCCTTGGGATTCAGCTCCTCTACAGCCCTTTCAGATTATTTTTTTTTTGAGATTGCAAATATTGCCCAGCTCTCCTGACAGCGAGCTTTGCCGGACGCTTCAGAAACATTTCCAATCGGCTCCTTTTTTGTTTCCTTCTGCTTCATAAATGTATCCTATTCCATATCCTATTCCATATCCTGTCTCATAAAACTTCTACTGCACTATTGAAGTGGATGGGGGGCTTGCACACAGGCGATGTGCTACAGAGAAAGCAGCTATGGACTATAACAGCTCCTTGCAGGATAGGCGTGCTTGCAAAAGGACGACCATCGAGCTTCTTTGCTAAACCCCAAAACAAGCCCATATCATTCATTATTTCTGCTTTACTCTGTATGCTGGGAGGGGGGTCCCTAACTCCCTGCTGCTGTGCATAGGAGCCTTAAAGCATCTTTCTATAGTCATTGCTGTGCTTCAGGAACCAGAGGGGCTCTCAGTCTGCAGCCTGAGAAGTTCATTGTGAAAGGTCCTCGTCAAGTCCTCCCTTAGCAGCTCGGATGCGCTGTGTCTCACTGCAGTGCCTGGAGAAGCTAATTTTAAATCATAGCCACTTCCCAGCCATCTCCTAGGAACATGAGCAGCCGGGCAATGCAATGGGTTTAGTGTTCTTTCGAAGGTCACTAATGCTAGGGAGTAGCAATAAGTCCTCAACGAAGCAGCCCACGCTAGGCTCCAAGGTGGGCAGCATGGGTTTTGTCGCTGAATATACATTTCAGCAAAAAGGTTTTGGGATGAATCATTGCACGCGCGGGTTGTTGGTTATGCCTGGTTGCCAGCCGATTCAACATTTTTGCGGTGCCGAGTTTGCAGAGATTTTCACCACCTTCCCTCCGCCGCCCCCTTCCAGAAATATGAATATTTCGGCAGTGGCAGCCATCCTGCTTTTCACGCTCCTTGAAGAGGAGACCTCTCCGCAGCCTTCCTCTTCTTGTCTGTGATTGCTTCCTCCCGTCCCTGTCCCCCTCTCAAACAGTTATTAAACCTCTGTTGACTGACACATCAGTGATAAAATGTGACACGGCCAGCAAAGAGGAACCGGAGACAGAACGTCTCACCCCAAAGGACGGCAAACTGCAACCTTGCAACAAAGATGTCGCTTCATTTTTGGACACGGCACTTTCCATTTCTCATCCGTCTCGATCTCCAGCTTCTTAGGGCAGAGCTGCAAAGTTTAAATTCCTCTGTGGGAAAGTTAAGGTAAAATGTATTTATCTACAGCAGCAAATGTGTAGAAACTGGTGTTGGCTTTCTGCCCTAAAAATGCCCATTGACCTATGTACAAAGATCGTTTCTGACTTAGGATCTTAGCATGACCTGAATGAATGAATTAGTGTACTTCAGATACAACTGTGGCACACCAAGTCTGATCTCCACCCAGTCTTGATACCAGTATAACTCTTAGTGAGGGATGAGGTATTTTCCCAATGCACTTATACTGCTCTAACTCCTAAGGTGGGTGCAGGTTTACTAGTATAACCCCTTTCTGCATAGGAATAAGACATAGCTTCTATCAATGTCTTTATACAGATACATGCACGCTGCAGGTGGCTTTAGTTGTATTACTACAGTTACAACTTTACATGTAGATGGTCCTTAAAGGGACAGCAAGTGACAACATCCCCAACAAGACACACTGGCATACAGTGAGATGAAGAGCAAACAGGCCTAAAGGGAGATTGGATTATGTAGCCAGAATTTGGAAATAGCTCAAGATCTTGACTGAGGACCCAGTAGAAAAACGTCTCTGGTAGAGACGGATTGGAGATCGCTCTCGTGAGGTCTACTATGAGGGTCAGCAAGGACAAGTGCAAAGTCCTGCACTTTGGACGGAACAATCCCATGCACCGGTGCACGCTGGGGGCTGACGGGCTCTGCAGAAAAGGACCTGGGGGTTATCCAATAAGATGGATATGAGCCAATATTGTGCCCATGTCACCAAGAAAGTTAATGGCATCCTGAGCTGCATTGGTAAGAGCATTGCCCCCAGATCAATCTTCTCTCGGTTCTAATCCTCAAAGGGAATTTACAAAACACCTTTCACAGACAAGCCTACAAACTTCACTTCATCAGCCTCCTGGATACCAAAAATCATGGATTAAATATAGACAATGGATTTATGACACATTATAACGTGCCCGACGTCTGACTTCCCAGGTACCTCTCCGCTATTTACCTGATACATTCATGCCTTCGCCCCCACCCAACCTGTCTCTCACTCACTGACTCCTCGATTTACATCTTCACTGACAGGCTTTCTTGCATGCAGACCAGTCTCTGGCTTCTTTACTATTCAGTCCATCCAGGAAGAGCACAACCCAACTGCAGATGCTTCCTCAGCCTGACAAAGGGTACTTGTACCTGAAAACTTGCAAAGAAGAAATTTTCCAGCTATTTGAGCTGGTTTAATAAAATATATCAGATTTACCCAAAGAACATTGTCCTCCCCTCTATTCAGCACTGGTGAGGCCACATCTGAAGTCCTGCATCCAGTTGTTGATATGAAGAAATCAGAGACAGTCCAGTGGATGGCAATGAAAATGGTTGTGGGGCTGGGGGACATGACTTATGAGAAGAGGTTGAGGGAAATGGGCTGATTGAGTCTGCAGAAGAGAAGACCGAGGGGGATTGAATAGCAGCCTTCACCTCCCTGCCGGGGGCTGCAAAGAGGACAGAGCTGGGCTGTTCCCAGTGGGGGCAGACGACAGGACAAGGAGCAATGGGCTCTGGTTGCAGCAAGGGAAGTTGAGCTTGGATATTAGGAAACACTTTCTCCTGGGGAGGATGGTGAAGCACTGGAATGGGTGACCCAGAGAGGTGGTGTCATCTCCATCCTTGGAGGTTTTTAAGGCTGGGGTAGACAAAGCCTTGGCTGGGATGATGTAGATGTGGCTGGTCCTGCTTTAAGCAGGGGGCGTGGACTGGATGTGACCTCCTGAGCTCCCTTCAACCCTTACTGTTCTACAATTCTTTTATTCTATGATACTAGACATATGAAGAAGCTAATATCTAGGGAGGCCTGAAAGGGGCCAGCACAGGAGACATGGATGGAAAGGGAAAGAAAATACAGAGCTGGTTCAGAGAAGGATGGACCAGCTGCTCTCCCCAGCACAAATCAGAGTGAATGCAGCTCACCAAAGTGAATGCAAAGGCAATGAATATTTAGGCAAATGTAGCAATGAAAACAATGTTCTGCACTGCATTTTACAAACATTTGCACATGTCCTACAGCTGCTCAAAATAGAAGCGGGGAAAACCGAGTTCCTTACAAATTTTTTAAATCTGCTGTGAATGCCACTAACATCTGGAAAAATTTCAAAGTATTCTGGTCTGCGAGGTTTGTTTCTATACTGATGTTAGAGACAAAGCTGAACCCCAGCCTTGACTTCCCAAGGCAACACACAGTATCTACTCCCAAAGAAGGAAAGATCTGACCACTTCCAGTCCCATGACTGCCTGAGTTTTTAAAGCAAGCTATGCTGGGTGAAAAAGACACTAGAAAAACATCTCTCATGCTAAAAAGCTTGAATCCTCTTCCAGCAACCACAATAAGAGGCAAGAGGAATAATTAGGCCCTACATGAAACACAAGCTTATCTTTACTTATGGAAATGTTCCTATGGACTTGAAAATATCTACTTGTCTACTTGTGTGCTTAAAAGTCAGTACACGTGTATGGGGTTGTAGAATGAGGGGCATATGGTGAGGTACTCGAAATGCTGTGGCAAGCTATCGGTACTTAATTAAGGTATTTAAATACAGTAGGCTTGTCGGTATTTAATTACTGTGTCGCGCTTCAGTGCAAATTCTGTTGGCTTCTCAGAAGGAAATGATACGCTGTGTTTGAATCTTGTAGGAGGGCATACTGTACTCTTTAAAGATTGCCTTAGTATCTTTTACAATTTCAAGTAGCATAAACACTGCAGATCTGCCAGGCAAAGTATATCCCTTTACCACATATTTCCTATAGGACCTAGTCAAATAGGTGCCTGATCTGCTTGAGGCCGCTTGGCATAGCTGGTAATCTAAATAAGAGTGGTAATATTTTTAAAACATTTTCAAACCCACAGTAGGGCCTGAAAGAGAAGCAAATTTCACGGCGCAAGCCATGTTCATCATTATGTGTTACGTGCATAGGTCGGTGGGTAGGACTGATTCAAAGCCTAAAGTTTTGTTGTACATCCCACATCACCCCAGAGGTACTCCCCTCTCTCAGGATCGGATCCTGATGGGACTTGTGTGAATACTTGTGTGAACTTTGAACGCCTTCAAGAGAAACCTGGATGTTTTTCTCGCTGGGATCCCATGACCCCAGCTGACTTCCTGCCCCTGGGGCAGGGGGCTGGACTCGATGATCTTCCGAGGTCCCTTCCAGCCCTGATGTCTATGAAATCTATGAAATATCTTCACAAACAAATTGATTTGGGGGCTTTGGGGTTTTGTTTTGTTTGGGGTTTTTTTGCAAATTAATCCTTTTCAAAAGCATCTTCCCTGGATGTACATGGTCAACATATGCAAGCTGGTGGTTTGACCAAAGAGAAAACTAACCATCCTGGTTGTTGGTGGTGATGTCTTTGACTAATCAAGGTTACATTTCTCTGCCTCTCAACATCTTTGTCTTAGACAAGAGCGGGGGAGAAAAGTCCTAACTTCCAGACAGCCACGAAAACAAAATAAACATGCATGTAAATGAGAGGTTATTTGGAAGAGGTTTTGTGGATGTTGGCAAGAAGAACAGCAAAACTTATGACTTTACATTTTTTTTCTTCTTTTTCTTCTTCTCCATTTTCCCCCCCCTCCACTTCTCCTCCTCTCAGGGCCAGGGGAGATATTTTTAAAGGCAACGGTTTATTTTTTTGGCCAAATTGTTATGGCAAAATGGGGAAATGACCTTTTCATTTAGTCGGGAGGCACTGCGTGATTGGCAACTGCAAACGGCACAGAGATCTGAGACTCAAGCCATGGATTTGGCAGGTCTTCTGTGCAGATTTTTTTGCCCCTTCTTTGTCCGGTGAGTTTGTAGGGATACAGGCAACCCATCTCAGATTTGGAGGTTTCATAGATTCATAGATTCATAGATGTTAGGGTCGGAAGGGACCTCAATAGATCATCAAGTCTGACCCCCTGCATAGGCAGGAAAGAGGGCTGGGTCTAGATGACCCCAGCTAGATGCATATCCAATTTAGTATCCCAGCAGATAACCAGCACCCCTTTCTTACCTCAGTCAGCTGCTGCAGTAATGCAAGACATTTCTCACAGCCGGGAAACTCTGGCTGCAAGAGCTTGAGGCTCTTTACTTCAAGCTAGAGCAGCTCGTGAATTCATGGTAAAACTGGGATTATAATCTGGGATGCCTTTACCTCTAAGCACATGTCACCGTACCGTGCTTCCCCAGGAATGATGGGCGATTGGCCTAAAATGAATGGCTTAATATCCTGGGCTGCTGCCAAAAATAATCAGATTAAACTGGGTCATTTACTTGTCTCCCTCCATCCCATCAAAGGGCAAAATAACAGTTGAAAATTTAGAGCCTAAATCATAGAATCATTGAAAATTAGGGTTGGAAAGGGACCTTAGGGAGGTCAACCCCCATCGATTACAGCTTTAAGTAAAGGACAATTGATTGCTTGTTTTAGTAAAGGTCCGACAGATCCCAATAAAGCCATTCACATTAGTGCTTTGCTCAACTCAACAAAGCCTCTCAATATAGAAGAAAACTCTCCAGTATGCAAGAATGCAAATAAAGTAGAGGGCATGACAAATATAGGTAGAACTGAGTTAGATGTGGATCCATATGACAGAGATTTTGATGCAATGAATAACAGCAGAAAGCTTGAGACTCAAGGAGATGATCCTTCATGGCCTGGATCACTCTGTACTGAGGCAGTGATTTGTGCATCATCTCTCCTTCCACAATGTTTCCCATTTGTCTACCTTAAGCTACTAGGAGATATTGGTTTAAGGAAAAAAAAAAACCTTCAATGAATAATATTGTGTTAAGGCTATAAAAGTTTCTTCACAATTGCCAATAGTAGCAAGAAAAAGTAGACAGTAGGGTTTGATTTGTTTGGGTCCATCGATAGTACCAAGGAGTCAGTCAATAGTACCAAGGAGACAGTCAGTAGTACCAATTGTACCAATGGACAGTCAATAGTACCGCGGAGACAGTCAGCAGTACCAATTGTACCAATGGACAGTCAACGGTACCACGGAGACAGTCAGTAGTACCAATTGTACCAGTGGACAGTCAATGGTACCACAAAGACGTAGACAGTAGGGTTTGGTTTGTCTGGGTCCTTCAGATCAGACACCCAGATGCTGAGTTTCAAGACTCTCTGGTTGAGCACAATGGATTTCATCCTGCACCAATGAAGTCAATGAGATGAACCTACATCCAGTTATTGTAATAGTTGGGCAGTTGTGAAACACAACTCCGTGTGGGTTACACATCTGCAACCAGACTGAAGAGGAGTGAGTCTGCTACAACCCTCCTGCAAAATCAGGCTCTTAAACTTAAGGTGAAATTCATGCTTTTAACCATTATATGTTGATCTAGATAGCACGCATCATACATGCACAGAGTATACTTCCTCCCAGCATCTCTAAACAGCCTCTACATTAATGAATTAAGCCTTGCAAGGCATCAGGGAATTTGGTACCAAGATGCAGGTAGGGTAGCCCAGTGACTTCATCCAGTTAAGCAGACTTCCAGAAATTGCCACTGTCCAAATGAACTCCAGCAAGCACCAAAGAGGTGAGATTCATGGACATATCTGGCCCATGTCAAGCAGCCATCCCTTGCTACTTAAATCAGAATAGGCCCTCTGAATGTGAGCAACCCTTAGCACTGCTCCATATTAGTCAAGGTAATGTTTCAGTGAGGACGTGATGGTCAAGAGAAGCTGATCATGGTCCTGACCCCTTCGCATCACTTGGTTCTTCCACACCTTGGACTTTAAACGGCTGTTCAAAACATCTGGAAACCAAAGTATTTCTTGTTGATGGTTGCAGCTGCTGCCCCAAACCCTGTTTATTTTCTTTTAATTTAGCTCTTGGACCAACTGTAACCACCTTCTCTTTATTTTAACATCTGTCGATTTGCCAAATATAACCTTAAAAGCTTTAATTCTAGCTTTTCTTTTAAATATACATATGCATCCTGGCTTCTGTTATCACCCCTCCGTTCCCTGCTTTTACGCAGTTTCGCAGCTACAAATGCGAGAGCCCGTGTCTTCTGGAGCTTCTGTGGTCTGGAAAAGCCTTCCCATCTCCCTCTGCATCGTGCCACCTCCTTTCATGTTGTACAACGAACCTCCCCTTGTTTCTGCCTGTTCTGTTCCTTAGGTCTTTCTCGTGCAGTATTTCACTCAGCAAAGCCTGTCAGGGTGCACACTTGGTTGCAACGTGTGTGCAAGCCCTGAGATATGTCTGTGGCTATGCTTGCTAAGGATAGCAAATGAGACATGAACCAGACAGACTAAGTTACTGTGAAACTTAATGAGGCACTTGTTAAAATCTGGTGTGTTGGTGCAAATAAGAATTCAGAGCTAATATAAATGGGAGGCAGGGGAAACAATTATTTCGACCTAAGAGAGAAACCAGATTCATGTTTAAATTGCTCTCTTGATCCACGATTTCAGGTAAGATAATGCTGATGGAGATCTGATCCACCTGTTTAGCTGCCGGAGGTTTCTCTGAGAGCTTCCAGTCCAGCAACGCTGTCTCTCCTAGGAATTCCCTTTTCCCTTCATGCAAAATCCCACAGAGTTTAAATCTACTCATAACCTCCCAATGCTCCAGGTGAAGGAATAAAAAAAAAAAAACAGGCAGCAGGAGCTGTCCTGGTTGGTCGATCACCTTTCTGAAATATCCCTGACATACTACACGCATGTCATTTTGATGTTCCCCACCTCTGGGCTAAACCTCTGGTTGAAAACCAGGTCCAGAAGAAGCTCAAAGGAAGCTGTCGTGCATCCAAGAGCAATCATTCTGTGCTTTCTTCCACCTTGCATCTCCACAAAGATGTGCTCTGAAAGCACCGACAAAGTCATTTCCTTACGCTTATATATAAGCAAAGGAAAAGATCAGCTTTTTGTTTTGTGCTTCTGTATAGCGGGGCCCTGATCTATGTCGAGCAATGCAAATAATGCCAACGACAATGATGCAACCAGCTTGATAGCTGCATGTGTGATTACAGCTGCCGTTTGGCACGGCAGTCCCGCAGTGCTGTTTATGATTGATGACCATTTCTGGAATAAAAGGTGGGAGATGTCTCCTATAAGGTCCCTGGAGAGGATGCAGGGGGTGCTGCGCCTATGCAAAATGTGGTCCTGTTGTGGGTTGCAAGTATTTAAAATTCTGGCCCTTCGCTTTCTGGGCCACCCTGACAAAATGCCAGGGTTTAAAGAACGGCACCTCCATGCCTTCCTTGCTAAAGAGGTTGAATTGTACTGTAGACCTAGTGCTCTCGTCCGCCTGGCAGCACATGGTGCCGATGCTGCAGTCTCGCTCCCAGGCATTGTATTTATACTGCACTATAAAAAGGGCTCAGGGCGGCGTCTCACTCGAAGGCTTGCCTTGCAGATCCTCTCCTAGTCAGCCTGCAATGGGGCCAAAAGAGGGACCCATGCTAGGAAACCACTGGGACTGGCTTCGGGGAGCAAGCAGCAGTACTTGAGTCCAGGAGGCTGCATGGTCCCATGCTTACACCACTGGCCTGGCTTCTGCTGGTTTCCCCTCTCTAGGAGAGCACAGGAGGGGGGATCAAAGAAAGCCAGATAGCACTTTGCTGCTTTTCTTCCTTAAAAACATGGGAGCGTTTCTTTCCAATATCAGTAGCGCAAGCAGCTAGTAAAACCTATTAAAGGCACGACTGGAAATGGAGCTGCTTTTTTGTGCCAGAGTCATAAAAAGCCTAAAAGCAAACCACACCGGAAAAGAGAGTCGGCTAATAATGAAAACAAGGAAGGGGAATAAAGCTGGCCAGAGGTCCTGATTTTTCATTAAGGATCGGAGCACTTGCAAATCGGGGCATGGGATGCAACACCCATGCAATTAATAATAATTGTCGTCGTACATAAGACGAGAATCTCGGTGAAATCCCAGCCCAGGAGCCCCTCTCCCAAGCCCTGGATCTGGTACCAAGAGTACTGGCACTTCCTCTTCAGCAGCAAGAACAGCCAACACAACAATCAAGCTGTGATTGGGAACGGAGTGCAGTAGTTAATTAAGCCCGTGGCTTTTATTCTCAGGGGGCAATTCAGCCTGGTCTGAATGAGCTGGAGTGCCAGGACATGGTGGGAATGTCTCCTTGTGCAGCAGGAGAAATGGGTCTCATGGGCTTGCTCATTAGCATAACAATATCCCCCAGGATGCACTTGGCGTGATGTAATGTCCAGAGCGAGCGAGGGGAGAGGAAAGTTTTCCTTGCAGAAGCAGGGAGGGTTTGCAGCTGACCGAGGCTATTTCCGTGCGTGAAATGTCTTTTCTCTCTCTTTTTTAGGAGACGTTTGCTAATTGAGGGAGCTGAAACATTAAGCCATCCAGGATCCTTCCCCCCCCCCCCCCCCGACCTTAAATTCACATTGTTTTGATTTACCGGAGAAAAATAGAGGCAGGCATGTTTCCGATTCTTTAGGAAAGAGCTTAGGTTGATTTTCATCTTCACATAAAAATGCAAAATTGGTGTTGTAAAAAGTGGAACACAGTTTGCTGGGGGTGGGGGGGCTCCGTCTCCTTTTCACCTTAGAGTGAAATATTGACTGTCCCTGAACATCTTAAAAATATCCACATCCCACGTCTGCCCTGCTCTGTCATAGGAATCTCACATATAATTGGCAAAGCAAACAAGCTAAAGACCTATGTACAATCGATCCAGTTTGGCATTGCACAAATAGCGAGGATGGAAACATGAAATGGATTTAAAAGGGTATTAAATGAATCACACTAACTCCCTGGGCCTGACTCCCAATGTAAAGCAGGAAGGATGTTGCTGCCATTGGTCAAGCGTGGTGGTTATCATGGAGATGTACATGCAAGGTCATGCAGGTATCGGGATGTATTTCAAGGACTAGATGGGGATGGCCATGAATACTGGTTGATGAGAGACAGCCCTGAATACTGGTTGATGAGGAGTTATATCACCTCTCTATGGACTCTTGTTGCATAATGCATCCAATAGCCCCTCTAGTACCACAGCCACCGCATGGTCCCTCCAGAAGGCTTCCCACCATGGCCATCTGGACTACTGTCTCTTTAATATGCCCCCGAGGAAAAGGAATGGGACCAAGATGGGAAAAGTTGTAAGATCTTGGCCATCCCAGGTCTACTGGTTCCTGACCTACCGTCCCTTCTGCTTTTCTCTTCTGGACTCTCAATAGACAGGAGTGCTACATTTTCCTGAAGTCAGGTATCCAGGTTGTAGCCATATTGGTCTAGAGGCAAAAGAAATCAGGACTTGTGGTAGAGGTGACATCTTTTATTAGACCAACTTGATTTTTGCAGCAACAACAAAAATCTTCAATTGATGCTTCCAGGCACAAACACCCTTCTTCAGGCATAGGAGAAAAGATTGTAAAGTTTTATTTCTGCCCAGGAGAACCATTAGTCTTTTCTCCTGTGCCTGAAGAAGGGTGTTTGTGCCCCAAAGCTTTCAATTAAAGAATTTTTTGGTTTTTTGCAAAAATAGAGTTGGTCTAATAAAAGATATCACCTCTACCACAAGTTCTGCTACAGTTTTCTAAATATATGTATATGCATTACATACTAAACTAGCTCCTTTACATGACTAAACAGCACAGATTGGGCCCACGGCTGGGCATAAATGTCACATCAAGGTTGCAACAAAGCAAAAGCAACCTTCTTGGTACCTCATCTCCCTTATTTTCCCAGCTCCTCCTCCTCCTATTTCATACTCCTGACCCCTTCCTGATCATATAACCAGTTGCTTCCCTAATCCAACGCCAATTTTCTATTTTCTTCAACCGCAAGTAGCAGGTGAAACAACGGATTCTGAAGCAGATCACCAAAGCGGCAAGAACTGTTTCTCAATGGAAAATAAGTCTGTTCGGAAAATGATGCCACTTTTCCTTGCTCTGGCTTTCTTGACCTCCCCGGTCATAAATCCCAAGGGGGATATGTGACACAGTCTGCAGCAAAAATGCAGGTAAAAAAGAGAACCAGAGGCAGGCAAAGCCACGGACCATGGCTCAGGGCAGAGAGAAAAGACAAACATTCCTGTCATCCCATAAGATTTCAGTGCAAAGACCAGGTGTTGGCTGGATCCTCCTTACCAACATCCTGTCTTGAATTATCCAGGCAAGGTTATTAGGTACATATACACAATTAAATCAACCATTTCCTGGCAGGAGAAAAGCCATCCCTCCAGGGTACACTGAAACCATATCACTCATTTAACCAATAGACTCCATTGGAAAAGGAGTTGTTTTGTCAAGCAGCATTCACATTCAGGATGCCAGATGCCAGAAACCATCCCAGAAACAAGCTGTTCTGGACCCAATTCAGGTCTCACTACATGGGCTGGATCCTCAGGCCCTGGGCCTATGGGTTGCTCCTTCCAAACAAATTTAAGAGAATCCCAGGTAAGGTAGAGACTTAATAAGACTTCATTTATGGGTCTGAAAGTCCTTTAAAAGTCCAGTGAAAAGGAAGCAAGAAGGAGGCACCATTGCTTCTGCCTCTCTCAGTGCATACAAACTACTCATAACTAGTTATGAATATGAGCACTCTTTTCAAGTGATAATGGCATAGCCACTTATAAAGAATAGCAGATCCTACAAATGTCTACCAGATCCCAGCCGTCCTTAAAGAGATGATCCCCTTTCTCTGGGCTCTTTTGTCTCTTGATGTTCCTTGTTAACAGTTTATCTTGGTTTCTTGGCTGGACTGAGCTCTTGAACGCAGAGATGGGGTGTGGTGGGACTCCATAAAGATATCAGATAAATGGTTTCGAGCTTGAGACGCTTGCTATTTTCTTGACCAGTTGGGCATATGCATAGCCCATGGCTTGGGAACAAGCCCTTAACACAGTGCAACGAATGGAGCTCCTCAATGCCAAGGGACTGCATGGAGACAGGAGAAGCTCTTGCATAAGTACCCATGAGACTGGCTACCTGTGATATGCTACGGATTATAATTATATCCTGTCTCCCAGATAAAGCAGTCAAGGTCAGATCTGGAGTCAGCCAAGGCAACTTACCACAAATGATGGCCCACGGGTAAAAAATGTATAGCCTGCCTCATTAACCGCAGACAGGTTCCCCACATTGCTGTTACAGCCAGGTATGCAGGTGGGACCTGTATTGGTCTAGAGGCAAAAGCAATCAGGACTTATAGTAGAGGTGATATCTTTTATTAGACCAACTAGATTTTTGCAAAAAAAAAAAATAAAAAGAAAAGAAAAACATTCTTCGAAGCTCAATTAAAGAACTTTTTTTTTTTTTGGCAAAAATCTAGTTGATCTAATAAAAGATATCACCTCTACTATAAGTCCTGATTGCTGTTATAGCAAGGTTTTCTGTGGAAAAGCTCAAGAATCTCCCATCCCAAGAACCAAATTCTCCCCTGGCATAACTCGGGATATTCGTCCACCATGCCAGCACACTCCCAAAAGCCCGATGCCTTTAGCCCTACACAGCATCAGGCATTGAGAGCGATGCCCGGCAAAAATCGAGTGCATTTCAAGACCCAGTTGACAAGTTCCCATCATAAATGCTTATTGAATGGAAATGGCTTTTTTTTTTTTTTACTTAATGGAATAATTCCTGAAAAGGCCCTTTTTTTCTCTCTTTTTAATTCTTTATATTATCAAAACTATACTACCCCTACCTCTTTTCTGCCCCCCACCTCCTGCCAAAAAAATGGTTTTGATTTGGAGAGTTGCTTTTTTTATAAACTCCCCTTCCCCCACAAAAGAAATTATAGACAAATATTCATTTTTCATTCCTATAATTTTTCATGGCAAAATACCCTACGTTTCATCCAGCTCTATGAGATGCTTTGTGTCATCTACTCTGAAATGTCCACGCCCAGAGCCACAGCTGCCTAAAGCAGATCGGTCCAGAGCCTTCGGCGCGGGCTCTGATGATGATGTTCAGGCATCAATCCTGGTGCTTTGGAGGCTGGATTTGTTTACTCGCTTCCTTTGACTTTATACCTTTATTTTTTGTGAAGCCCTTCATGCCATCAAGAGATTGGACTCGGGGATTTACTTTGTCAGGAAAGGTCAGCGTCCCAGCGTTGTCCACTTCCTGTTTTCCTTCCAGATTTTCCTCCCCACCCCCCTGCCCCTTCCCCTAAGCCATTTAGCAGTTTGACTTGAACTCACAGGAAGTTTACTTATGAAGTATTTCTCCAAAGGTTGAGGTTATTGCCAGGAGCAGTCAATCTGTTAACCCCGATCAATCCTGATTACCTGACAATAACTCCCATATTTCCCTCGCTGGCAAGTGGCAACACATGTTGATTTTCAAAAGCAGCATTTTGGTGTCCTGGTGACAAGCCAGGCACTAACCTGAACATAAAAGTACATTTCTAAGCAGGATTGCTATGGGACTGCAATTTTAATATCAGGCACCTTTTTAAGGGGATTTAAAAAAAAAACGAATTGGCTTTTCCATCCAATTCTACTGATGGTAGAATTGGTCCTTTTTTATTCCATCTCTGTAAATATCTGTTGATCCAAAGGATATTTTAAAAACTGTTATTGGATAGGAGCGTAGAGCAGGCACCATGGTTAAGGTGTGTCACTACAGATCCAGATCCTCGGTCTGGACTGGGGTCATAGTCCACCCCCAGCAGAAAATGGGTAGCTGGCTATTCACATGGGAAGTCCACAGCAACTGGATATGATGCCAGCTGCAGAAATTGGGGTGCCCTAACCAAGCTTGCCTCAAGGGCCCCTTTTCACCTTGTTTCTTGACCAGGCTAGATGCCAATAGTTTGTCCAAAGACTCAGTCCTGCAAAGTTGGGGATACATGGAAGACTTCACACACGTGAATATGGAAGTCAGTGGGAGAACTCATGAGCATAGTTTTCCCAGGATCAGGCCCTATCACCACCTAGCATGGTGGTGAGCACCTTGGATACCCATTGAGGTCAAAAGAAATGGCTGGTACTCAGCGCCTCATGGAATTAAGCCCCAAGTGATACAACGTCATGAATAATTGCATGCAGCTTCATCAAACAAAGCAAGTCAAAGGGGTGGATTTTGGAAGGTTAAAATGATACCCTCATATCCATGCCCACAGGAGGATGGCTGAAGCAGAGGTACGGCACTAGTCCATGATCTGAGACATCTGGTTTCCATTCCTGGCTTTGGGACAGTTTCTGCCGCTGTGCCTCAACCAGGTGTCACAAGGACAGCGACATTTAAAACCCATGAGCAATTAAAATTATATAGTAATACAGCCTGTATAGGTGCCCTTAACACCTTAGATAATCTCCAATACATCCCAGCCTTGATAGAGTTAGTAAGAGGTCATAATATTTGGGCCATGTCAATAATTTACCAAAATATTGCAGCTAAATTACCTGGATTTTCTGGCATTATTCCAATTTCTTTTTTCTCCAACAGCCCCGTTCTTTTAAAGTATTTCCCTGTCATATGTTTATTTTTTGGGCCTTCTTTTTATGAGAGTCTGGTTGATATTGGCGTTTGTTGTCAACCACACAGGACTCTGTTTTACAGTTCCTATATGGATTTATTTCCTGCCCCATTATTTTTCCCTCTTTTGCATAAATTCTGGTTTTGAGCCATCCATTTTCAGGGGCCCTGCACTTCCCCCAAAATCTATTTCATACTACCTGTGTCAAACCAATAAGAAGAGCTGTTGCTTTCTGATGTGCAATTATTCCTTGGTATTAAATGTAGTGATTTTCACATATACAGTAGGGGTGTGCAAAGCTTCGGTTGCTGATTCGGTGGAGATTTGGTCTGATTCGGTGGCTGAATCGCCGAATCTGAATCAAATCAGGAGACTCTTTAATCTCTCCGAATCGAATCGGAACTTTCCGATTCAATTCAGAGAGATTTGGAAAGATTCGGCGATTCGGACATAGACATAGCTTGAAATGTTTTTTCTACATACCTCAAGGTACCAGGCAGCTCGTGAATGCTGAGATGCTGGGCCGCATGGAGCGTCTCACAGGAGAGCGGGGTGGGGGGGTCCTCAGTGTGCTCAGCAGCAGACCCAGAAGTAGAGCCAGAATGAGTGGGTACGGCCCATTCACAGCGGCACTTTTAGCACTGTCCAGCAGACTGTAGATATTCCCTCAGAGCCCTAAGACCCAATTGTCTGTACCTACATTTATCCCTCAGACACTGATGTGACGCTCCAAAATTAACAAATTTAAATTTTATAAACCTATTTAATTTAATGAGGTTTAAATCTCGTGATGTGTACAGGTGCCCAGAGTGGGAGGAAGATGAGAGGTAGGCCAAGTCACCCAGGGTTACACAGGACATCAGAGCAATGCCACATTAACCTTCTGCTTTAACTCTTACAACAAGCTGATTTAAAACAGGCATATCCTCACCTGCATACTCAAAGCATTATGATTGTCCAGTGTTCTGCTTCCGTTTCCCTTCGGCTGTGGGCCCTGCTATGCCTTTCTTGCATGCATCCAAACAGCACTTAATAAATATTAATTGAGCCTTCCCATATTCAGTGAGAGCAGAAATGACAACTGCTTTTATAAACAGTCTTCCAGATTTTAATTTGCATTTCGGGCAGCGTGGAACTACATTATTTTGTTTAAAGGTGTCCCAAAAACAGCTTGTCTCACTTCCATCAGGGTTCTTCCTTCATACTGTGTTTTAAGGCCATGGGGATCCAAGACATATTAGAGCAGCCTGAAGACTGCTCTAGCTTTAACCAGTGAATCAGACCAGGGCGGAGCAGACCCAGACTAATGCAACACACTGCACATTTTTCTCCCATGTTTCACCAAGAACTATCCCAACAAGAAACAAAAATCAGGGCTGCTGCAAGAGCTATTGAAAACAGATATTCCTAAGACATAGCAATGGCATGTACTGTACTGTTTCCCTTTATCAGTACAGAATATACAACAACTCCTACAATTCAGTATTTATATTTAGTGTCATACGTTTCTATTTTTAGTGTTGTCTGGAAAGGTAAACTGAGGCAGTAAACTGTTAAGGGACAGACTTACGTATTTAGGTGCTTGAAGATGTGGCTAGGTGCCTAGTAGATTTTACACGTGCATCTAAGTGAGTTTGGCACCCAACTGCCTTCAGCATTTCCTAGGAGCAAAGTACCCAAACCACTTTTGTCAGTCTCCCCTATCTCCATTATTAAGTGCCTAAATCCCTTTGTAAATCCAGCCTCAAGGAACTCAGCTATGATGATGCACCATTTTAAGACATGAAATGCTTCATTGAAAATGTAAAAGGAACGGAGGTTGACCTTAAAAATAGGAGGGAGTTCAAGCACTTGTATCAGGCTGGCTTGTACGGATCGTAAGCAGTGCAGATAGAATTTGGGCCAGTACAAGAATGGCTGAAAACTACCTGAACATGTAACACTGGGATAGAGGAAAGAAAGAAACCCCCTTTCCTACAAACTCCCCCAATCAAAACTATATTGTGCAAACTCAACCCTTTGCGTCCATCCTTTCCATGAGACGCTGTAAGCATCAGCAGCTAAGAATCGCTCTAATTAAGGTGGGACATGTTCCTAATAAAAAGTTTGTTTCCATTTGCCAGTCGCGTTCGCAAATCTTGAGGTGTCACTTGTGGTCACCACCAAGAAAGGAGCTGGTGGGGTTCAAGTCCCTCATCTGGAAGCAGTTAACCCTAGCGTTATGGCTCTCATGGCAGGGGTTGGCATGGAGGGAAGGGTGGCTTCTGGCAAATCAGCCTGAAACAGCAGGTAAAGCATAAGCAAGTGGTTTTGAAAGGTATTGCCCTGCTGTCTTTAATAGTAGCCAGAAGCTTTATAAATATTATCATCTTACCAAATGAAGAAGCAGGGAAGGGAAAAGGAAAAAAAAAAGTGTTTTGGCATGAGAACAATTTCTCCATTACCTCAATTAGTTCAAATGATCTGGAAAGGGTCTCTCTGGAGAAATCAAGCTAACGCATGGCCAGCTAAGGGGCTGGGGGGGTTGCATTAGGTGTTGATACGAGCATTAGTCAGCAATGCAGATTGCAGTGAAGTCAGTCAATAATGCTGTCACTACAGTCTGGGCAGAGCCATAAATTAATTAATTATATTGTGGCAGTAAATTGAAGGCCTTCTACTTTTGCTAGGATTCTGCTTTGGCACCTTCCAGCCTGTTTTTGAAGCTGTCCGCTGGTTTGCTGAAGGACAATCTCCTTTGGAGAGCCGCATATTGACATCATTATTTCCTCATGGTTTCCAACGGCTATTTCTCTTCATTCTTCATTCCCATTCTCCAAAAAGAAAGCAGAGCCCAGAGCATGTGCCCTGACTCAGAAGGACCTTTGAGTCTCCCTTTCCCTGTAAAGAGCAACCTTGACCTTGTAGCTGAAGTAGGTCCCGAGAAGGACTTGGGAAACCTGAGATGAATTTCTGGTTCCAGTGGCCTTGGATAAGTCACTTCATTATGGATTACTCTGAATGCCTAAACGTTGCTCTTCATCAAGGCAGAATCCAACCCAAATTAACAACGATAAATCAGAGCAAACCGGAGCAAGCTAAAGAGGTGGAGGAAGGTGCAAGACCAAGTCCTCACTGCTGCCAGTCAACATGGTGTGGATGGAGCTCATCAATGGAAAGGGTTAAACTGAACACTTCCCGTTTGACTAAAGGGAGGTCATGGTATCTTGGCAAAAGATGGTATTTTTTAAATCCTTTTCAACCTCATGATTTTGGATTTTGGATTGAATCCTAATCCTCATGATTTAGGATTCTCCAAACCCCCTACCCTGGCACACTTGGGCTTGACAACACTGTAGGGGTTTCATCATACAGAGAAGACCAAAAAAGTTTGCTAGACTCCTTCAAGAGCAATCCGCTACTTAAATTACAGCGTGGTGGTATGGTGCTGCCTTGGTTTGTCTTGTCTTTTCTTCTCCCTCCCCATCACCACGTTTCATAGAGCCAGGGTACAGTTTGCTATGTCCAAGTTACAGACATTAGAAGTGTACAACATGGGAGCCCTGGGAGCAACAGAATAGTTTTGGAGGCCTATAAACCTCTCGATTCGCTCTTTAAGTGCTCTTGTTCTGGACACTGCCCAAGACTCGAGCTACTTGTGCCAGTGAAGTAAGCAATCTTTTTAGCATCTGCTTGACTAGGATGTGGGACCCTAGAGAAAAAAGAGAGATTTTCTATTGGAACAAAGTATCACAAACTGCCAAAACAATGAAATAGCACTAAATCTGCCTTTTTCCCCCCTCCTGAAAGGTTTGGCCCTAAATATTTTGCCTCATCCTGACCAAAAAAAAATGAGAGCCTCCACAGAGCACAAGGGCGAAGAGGTTGCAGAGGGAAACTGAGGCACCAACCAATGCCATAATTTGCCCATGTTTTATGGCACATCTAGATATAGAAGACATCTTCCCTGCCCCATGAAATGGCTATCTACCCCCTGAGCAACCACTATCCCATACATGGGGCAGTCTCCAATGAAGCCAGTGAAAGACCCAGGACTTGGAAGAAGCTGATACCATCCCTTACTCACTTTAGGTCTGGGAGAGAAGTGATTGCAACCCTAAGGAAGACACTCCTTGTATCCCCACCTCCCACCAAGGGCAATGCATGGCAGAAAGATGGGGATGGAGCCTGGGGTTTGCCAATTTTGGCTAGGTACAGCTGCTGTGGCATGGGGGGCTTTGCTCTGCATGGAGCTCCAAGGCAGGTATTTCTAATGTAACGGCCCCAGGATATTACAGAAAGGCTTGACTCCTCCATGCTCCCTAGCATGGCCATCTCAGGGCCAACCTATACCAGTGCGGATATTGGACTAACCACGGGGGAAAGAGCGGGAGGATTTGGAACAGACTTTTAAGTGTCACCATGCCGCCTGGGTCCAGCTTGGAGCAATGCTGATTTCCCACTATGGGCTTTGATGGTGTCCATCTCCTTTACGCCGGTACAAAGGTGATCAGGATCATATCTATTACCATCACACTAAATGAGCGAGGCGCTCCTGGCTGAGCCCAGCTGGAAAGACTCAGGCACAGGGGGTGGGAAGGGAACAGAAGAGCTCAGCCGTTTCTTCCTTTTGATCTCCTGTTTTCCTCCCCCTTGGACCCTGCCTCCTCATCCGCCTGCTGCCCAGCCACAGCCTGGAGACATCGGCCAAAACCATTCTCCAGCTCGCTCTCTACCTGCTGGGAGAAGCAGGAGAGAGGCAGAGATGCAAGGGAAGCCCCCAGTACACAGAAACATTCCTCTGCGCTTCCCAGTGTCACAGTGTTTCCAGGCTTTTACATTAAAAAAAGCCTCAATTAACCGATAAATTGCAAAGCGTTGCAAACTAAGAACTGATAGTTACTCCTTTGGATGCCCTGACCAAAGGCGAAACTCTGCTTGGGAGCTAAATGAGTGGTCTAATTGGGATTTTTCCATCTCTGAGCCAATGCACATTCGTGCCGCTTCACAAGAATGTGCTGCTTGACCTCTGTAATAGGATTCCAGCGGCCCCTATTTCCCTGGCTCTTTTCTCTTAGCAACCCCTTCTAATTAGTGGTAGGAGGCAGAAGGCGACAGGGCAATCCCTGTTCTGACCTCAGAAGATTTCTAGGGTAGGAATCCCGTCCTAAGGACATGAAGCCATACCCCGCCGTCCCTCCCTTGACTTCAGTTGCTTTGCATTGATGTACATCAACCACAGATAGGGCCCTTCATTCATTTCCATCCGCGTGAGACTATTGCTCCTTCCAAATATTTCCCTAAGCTCCCAGAAAGTGTAGGACAGCGATCACAAACCAGGAGTACAGCAAATAATAGCAGAGGGAGATGGGTTCAACATACATGTGAAATCTTCTGTGACCTCAGTTTTCCGGATGGTCCTCAGCCCATCTTTTCTTTATGGAAGAGTCCTAAGGAAAAAAGAAAACCTTCCTGTAGGTGTTTGGATAAGTTGAAAAGAGGGAAAAGGCATAGAAAATAGGTCATTTCCTATAGGTTGCAGTATGTTCCCTACATCAATGGAGACGAGGTGCTTAAATAAGAGTTTGGTACAAAATATCCCAATCCTTTCACCCCTATGCCTGAGTAAAATCACATTTTTTTCCCTTCCTTTCTCCAGCAATATCTGAGCAGGGTGAATATAATAAATAAAGGAATTCTCCCTGTTTTAAAGAGCTCCTTATTTTGTGCCTGACTCGTTGCATTATTAGGGAGTGATACTGGAGTAACACAACCCCTGCTGCCTTTGACTGGCAATGGGGCTAAACCAAAACCCCAAAACCCAAACTCCTTCCACCCAAAGTGGTGGGGAGGTGGCTCGGTAACGAAATATCTCAGCTCTAGCTCTGCATTTACTTTGCAGATGGTTCTTCCCTCCCAAAGCAGGGCAAAGTACTGTTTAATGGGGATGCTCATGGAGAGCAATGACTTCCCTAGCCCATAAGATCATTACCAATTTAGAAAGGGATATTGCCTCTGTGCTGGGATTTTCACTTCTCTGCCTTATTTAATTGAAAGCTTGAAGGGTGCCTTGAAGGACTCCACTCACCTCTGACCTCTTGATGCTCTGGGCCGCCCAAGGGCAGCTTCCCATGTCGAGCAGGAAGAACATTTTTACTCTTTCCTCCTCCGACGTGGCCACCTCTGTGATCATCCAGGTTAAGAAAGGCCAAAGGACCAGAGAGGCTCCAATTACAGGGCTCGCCTAATGCTGATAAAATAATGGTTGCAGGTGAGGACCTAGCCCTGCACACTCAAATACATGGGAAAGCTTGGAGGGATCATATCCTCAGATTATCTTCTCATGGTTTATAGTTTGTTGGATTCAGATTCGACAATCCAGTTTTTCTAAGCAGGGTTGCAAGCAGACAGCAAACAGCAGAGACAGACTTTGCAAACAGATGGACTTCTGTTGAAGTCCATCATGACTGCGGGTCGGTGCCCTGGGTCAAGGGGCAGGCCAGTGGCCCTAGCAGAGCCGCTAAAGAGGGGGTGCATCAGAGCTCGGAGGGGATCATTCTGGGTGCCCTCTTGCTATTCGGAGTCAAAACGGCTTAAAACCCAAGCATATCAATCACATGAATGGCTCATCAGTTCTTCTCACTGAGCAAATCTGAGGAAGGCAATCCACTCCAAGGACAAAGGAGGGCCACCTGTGCTTTAGGCAATGCTATTCCAGGCTATTAAAATGCCTGGTGTGTTGCAAGAACAATCAATTTTCAGGTTTCAAACTCCCTTATCACCTCTCCATGCTAGAACCATGGCTAAAATAATTGCTACTCACCAGAAATAATTTATTCCCCAGGAAAACCTCAGTCTATTCTTTCAAGTTACACCTGAATTGGTGAAAGTCTTATATTTGCATTACAGGCCATTGGAAAATGCTGCCGTGGGGTTTGCTGAAAAGATTTACTCTTAACAAAATGAACAGCAGCAGCAGCAACCAACCTCCACCCCCCCAAAAAAACCAACAAAAAACAACAACAAAAAGAAAAGAAACTCCTCTATTTTCTCCAACTTGAAACATTTTGGTCAAAATCTACTGAATAATGAACAATTTTGGGCCCAAACCAAAAACTTTTTCAGGAAAGCAGCAACAGCATGAACGTTTGAATTTAGCCGAAAACCCAACTTTCGATTTCTATCTGTATCCTTAATATCCATACACAAAAAACAACCTTTGCTTGCAGTTTAGAGTAACGTTTAAGTCAATGGTCTTAAAATCTAATAAAAATTAGATTTAGAGACTGAGAGAGAGAGAGAAAACGGTGTGTATGTTCTGCTGTAACAGCCACCATAATTCTGGGAGTAAAATAGCTTCCAAACATTGAACGCAAGGAGGAATGTTTAAACTTTAGATTGTAAACTGTGTGTTACCCTGCAAATAAAAGGCAGCACAGTTTCAGAGCTATATAAATGCAGGGAATGCAGCATAGGAAATAGTTACAGAAGGGGGACACTAAGAAGGATACTTTTTCCCATCAGGAGCTGGCAATTAGCTTAAACCCTGCCATGAACCAAGAAGACGGAAGTTACTGATTTTTGTGAATGCCATTGCAGATAGCTTTCCTATTCATAGAGTCATAGAAAACGAGGGTGGGAAGGGACCGCCGGAGGTCACATCTAGTCCAACCCCCTGCGCAAAGCCGGACCATCCCAACTCCAGCATCCCAGCCAAGGCTTTGTCTATCAAGGTCTTCAAAACCTCCAAGGATGGAGATGCCACCACCTCAGGGTAACCCATTCCAGTACTTTACCACCCTCCTAGTGTGAGGTTTTCCTAATATCCAACTTAAACCTCCCTTGCTAAACTTGAGCCCATTGCTCCTTGTCCTGTCATCTGCCCCCACTGAGAAGAGTCCAGCTCCATCCTCTTTGCAGCCCCCCTATTCAAGAGATCTGGGTTCTAGTCCCGCTTTTGTCACTAAACGCCCGTCAAGTCATTCATCTGTGGTTGTCCTACCATGCTACCCTAAGTAATAGAGACTTCCTGACGGTTGTGCCACACTTCAGGTAACGGTGCCCTAATCTTGGTTGAGATCATTAGGCAAAGGTAATTTCCATACTAAAAAATAACGAGTCCTGTAGATACCCTCCTGAAAGGGTCGAGGTCTAACATCAGTAATAGCTGGTATGTGATTTCTGATCCTTCGCTCCCCTCCAATATACTGGATGATCTTCCCCAGTGTCGGCAACTAGGAAGATCTTTTTAACCTCAAAAAAGTGCTGTTTAGCATTCTCCAAACTGTACAGGGAGCTTTAGAAGTAGATACATGACTACTTTCTACTATGCACAGGTGGCTTTTGCCTTCCTAGCAGAAGATACTTATTTTCATTTCCTCCACATTACGATTCCCCCGAATTTGGTCTTCCTCTGCAGCACCTGATAAGAGCTACCATTCAAGCCACAAAACCACTGGCTGCCATTCTTCCACACTGCAGCGATCGGAGCTGAGCTTGTGAAGGGGTCTTTTTTGTTATTATTATTTTGTGGTCAAAAGGTTGCATATACTTTTTTTTTTTCTTCTGGTGCAAAGGCTTAGAAAGGGTGGAAAGCAAAATATTTTGATAATTATTCAGGCCATCGGGTTACATAAAAGGTTCCATAGCCCTCTGCATCAAATCTTAACAGTTAAAACCACAAATTCTGTTTTTGCAGCTATAAAACATTCAGGGCAAAAAAATAAAATAAAATAAAATAATAAAATCCATTTTCCATTCACTTGAAACTTATAAAATTTAATGTGGTGAAAAAATGACAGTTTACTCCCAAAAGGAAACTTTCAGAGAGGCATGTTTCATGGGTTCAGTGTGATGGAGAAGTAGGCCTAGATTCATGTCTGTTTTCAAATGAAAATAATTAAATGTTGAAAGAGGATGTCACAGTGTAATAAGGAAGGGCTGAGAACAACGCTGGGTCTTAAATCTTAAAGAGAAAGAGTTTCTTCTGGGGTTATAATTAGAAAAGGGTCATTTCTGGAAGTCCCTGTGTTCTTAATTTATTGGTGCCGGATGATGTGTAAGCAAAATCAGACTCTTTTTTGCTGTGCAGTCTTATCAAAGCCCAGTATAGACGTAAGATAGTGCATTGATGACCTAAACTACTGTCCATGGAGCTGAGAGTTCAAGAAATGAATTCTGAATATCTCGCTGTAACGATCCAAACTCCAAAATCTGCGTTCCTGCTTGGTCTCCTGGTTTCACCCAGGCTGGAAATACAGCGAAGAACATTTCAACTTCTATTTTAAGAAGCAGAAATGTTTCTGAAGCTCAGATCAAGTTGGGTTTGTCAGTTTGGTCTCATTTGGGAGTGAAGGCTGCAAGCGAGGATTTTTTCATGAACCTATCTACCCAACAACACCGGTAAGTTGATGATCTCCATTTTTCCCACAGTCCCCAGGAAGATCACTGCTTTAAGGCATTGCCTTGAGATGACATGGAAGTCATATTACATACATACAGATGCCAAGACTCAGTAGTTACTGTTCAGTTGCTTCACTTCCAACAAGTCCATTTCATTTGTAGTGAGATGGGACCAGAGGATTTCCATCCAGAATGACAGCATGACATGATCAGTCATCTGCATCTGATGAAGTGAGCTTCAGCACACAAAAGCTTGAGCTTCTATAAGTACCAGGATATAGATAGAGATATAGATATAGATAATATATCCTGGTACTTACAGAAGTACAAATGTTTTTGGACTGAGGCTCATTTCATCAGATACAGATGATCGTGTCATGCTGCCATTCTGGTGCCCTTGATGGAAATCCTCTGAGTCTCATCTCACTTCAGATAAAAAGGATCTCTACGTGTATACACACATTTCATATATGTATATATATGAAACACACATATGAAACGTTCATATAAAACACAACCACGTATACACACATATACATACATCTCATATATATATATACACACACTCATATATACATACATATATACGTACATATATATGTATGTATATATATATATGACATGTATGTATATGTATGTATATGTGTGTCTGTTTGTGTGTACGTATACACACACACACACACACACACACATATATATATAATACATGTACACACATACTTTGCTTAGTCTATAAGATGCAAATCTACCCTGCCTTCAGCATGACATGTTACTCAGTGGAAAATGCACTGAGGAAGCATCTGTTAATGTACACCATAAGAGATCCCGTCTGTTAATGTTAATAAATAATGTTAATAAATAATGCAGGCTCTTAGCAGCTATGGCTATTGGACATTGAATCGATTCAGCCAGCCAACCTTGGTGGCTAGCTCTTCCAGTCTTTGCATGATAGTCTACGGTGCAGAGATTAAACTGAGAAACAATAGGACACACATTTAGTTTTTATTCAGGATGCAGCCACATGCCTGCAGTGGCTCAGCCAGAAGCCAGGAGGTGCTAGAGCACAGCTCTCTGGCATGTAGCTAGCATGGGCTGTTTGTTCACTTCCTCTTCCTGCTGCCCCTGAGGTCTCTGGGATTTGTAGTCCACAATCACAACAGCAGGACTCTGCAGGGTTGCTTATCACTTCCTCTTCCTGTCTCCAGGCTCCTCTGGGATTTGTAGTCCACAGTCTCATCCTGCAGTAACTTTCAGTAAGTTTAACAGGGCAACTTTGTACTCAGGGGGAAGGGGGTTTAACCAGGGGAAGGGAGATTTAACCCTACTCTGTAGCCCCAGCCCCAGCCAGGATTTGCCTGGGTGGGGGCAGTCCCTGCCTCCTCCCCCTACCCCAGCCCTTCTCTGCTGGAGCAGACAGCACAGCAGAGCCCAACCCAGGGCTGGGAAGCATGCTGGGATGCTAGGGGACTCTGATTTAACTTGAACCAGGAAGGGGCCTGGGACAGAAGTTTCATAAACCACTTTGACCCAAACCAGTTAAGTCTGATACTGCATTCAACCAGGTTTATCTTAAACCAGTTTCGGCCATTTTGAATTTGATTTATGAGCTCTGAACTTCTGTTCTGTTACAGGTTTAAACCAGTTTCTGATCCCTTAAATCAGATTTGCTTCTTGGGCTAGGGACAGAAGTTACACATAAACCGGTTTGTTTTTCAATCCATGGCAATGAGTGGAAACCCCAGAATTCCTTTGACAGACTGGTTGTGGTGGGCAGTGGGCACCTGTATCAGGACATATAGAATAAATAACAGCATATTGTCTCACATGGGCACTTAAGACCTGAAACTGTGTACTCCTGGAAGATACAGCTGCTATTTTCTTCAGTGCAGGCTGAGAGCATTTCACAGGATGGTCTTGCTCCTACTGAAGTCATTGGTAAAAATGTCACTAATGGGGACGGGATCTCTTATGGTGTACATCACTACTGTTGCTTTATCCCTTCCAAAATAAAGTCCTTTTCCAGACTGGCTGGGTCTCAAAGCTTGTTGAAAATGTCCAGCTTAAAATCTAGGACAGAGCATGCACAATAGCTAAATAAAGTCCACCGAAGAATACACTTCTTTATAAGCCATTTCAATAGGTCCCATGTTGCTACCAGAAACAAATAGATATATACACAAAAGCAAAACTTGATATGAAAAGGCCACCCTCCCCGGGCCTTTTATTGCTAACTAGAATGAGTCCTGCTAAGGTTACTGAGAATGAGATGCACTTTCTTTATGTTCTTTCTGCATGTGGAACATTAAAAAGTCATCTAATCTCCTGAAACTACAGGATGAAGAAATATGTTAAAAATTTCCCAATAGTCAGCCACAAAAACAGACTATTACCAGCTAAAAAACAACATGATTCCCTATGCGCATTAGAATTTGACACTTCTGGGCACCACTAGCATTTTTTGTTAAAAAAAGAGAATTAAAAAATAGTTCTGTATAAATGAAAACTCTCTCTCTTCCAGTTGCAAAGCTGAAGAAAAAATGACTCTTCAAACACCAACTAATGAACAAACATGAGAGCTGGAAGGAGACTGACTTCTGTGAGCAGGGCTCGCTGTACTGTGTGAGCAACTCAAATACATGGCACGTTTCGAACCCTCGGGAAACTTTTGTTTCTAATTTGAGAGGATTGTCATATTAATAGCTTAAGTTAAATGCTAAAAAAGAGAGAAAACTTGGGCTCCATTCTAAAACAGCAATGGTATTTCAACATTAATTTTATTACTCGGTATTTTTATTACAACAGCAGCTAGAACTAGTCAGAGGTCAGGGGCAGGGTCTGTACAAACACGCATTAGTTTTACCTATATAGTTACTTATCAAATATCAGATATCACCAGGGGTGTCTGTGTTTTTCAGCCATAATTTCTAGCCTAAAAACAAAGCTTCAGGATCTGGGTTGAGAATGAGATTTCCAAAGACAACTAAGGGATTTCAACATCTAACTCCTCTTCGGTTCTCTTGAGATTTGGTCGTACAAGGTCCCCAATAAAGATCCATATTTTCAAGAGTACTAAAGATTCCTCCTTTGCTTCTGAACTTCCTGGCTGCACAACACTGAATATGAGGCCTCTCACTTGGGCTCTTAAAAGTTTAGATATTGACTTCAGAGCCTACTTTTGCTTTTGAGCAGGTTTTTGAAAGTCTTGGCCCCTTGCCTGGGATGCTGGGGATGTGTCAGAAGACCTGTCGATGTGGTTCAGTTAAGCATCGTGCATCTATTCTCTTCTCCTGGCTTCTTCTTCGACACTCCTCTGAGGCCTAGACCCAGAACCGGGAGTTAAGCACTTTCTGGATCTGGGCTTGAGTGCTTCAAAGCAGCATGGCAGACATCTGTCAATTAATAGAAAATAGGAGAAGGGTTCTCAGGAGATTATCTAGGCCATGCCCTCTGCTCCAAAGCAGGCTCAGATTGATCTAAGCCCTTCCTGACAGCGGTCGATTTAGCCTGCTCTTAAAACTCCCCAGTGGTGGAGATTCAGCGGCCTCCCTAAATAATCTACTCCAGTGCTTAACTGTCCTTACACGTGTTTTTCACATTACATGTCATGCAAGTGTTCTCCCATCCCCTTCCCACAGGAACGTGCATAAGCAATGTGGTGTTTTTTGCTTTGGTAGGGATTTCTGTTTATACAGACGTTGCTGTATTTCCATTAAATACACTAATGGCAAGGACATGCACCTTGGAGCATGTAGTGGAGAGATCAGTGATGTTACTTCCACAGCCTCACACCAACTCTCCAGAGAGCTCAATTTTCCTTCCAGATGAGATTTACCCTTGTTCCAGAGAGTCCTACCCCACCAGAAAAACATAGTTATCAACCAGAGTTGTCTTCATTTTGGAGCTCAGCTATATGGCAATACTGTAGTACACCCAAGAAATGGCAAAAGCTTGAATAACCAAGACCAGTCCTTTGTCCGCCCTCATGGGATGACATCTCCCAGCCTATTGGAGACAAGAAACATCAACTGCAGATGCTGCTACATGGGAATTTAGTCTCAGTGGGTGCATCTACATTTAACAAGTCATTTAGTACTTGCTTTATATGTATATACTCTATATTACATACTGAATGACTCTGCAATAACCACCGGTACTGCACAGTCTCAGTGGCACACAGGTCATTTCTGACCCTACTGTGCAGTAGCAACGACCCTACAGTGACGTAGCGTCTCGTGTAGATGCGCCCAGCAAGGAATCAGGATTACTTCTGCCTGATGAACGAGTCAATGGGTGGAAGTGTGCCCCAACTGAAGGAGTGATTATTTTCATGTCTGATAATAAGTGGAGTAAGGAACAAAGTGGCTTAGTCCTTGAATGAAGTTTGAGTCAAAGAGGTTGGTAAAATGGTTCTCTACAGAGCAACAGCCCACCAATGCTGCCTTGCACTCGTCCTTCACAAAGTATTTTACTTACTATATCTGCACAGCTGTAGTTCTGCTGTCTATGCTGTGTCTTAAGCCATGAGAAGACAGGCAGCATTTGACTTTTCTAAAAAATTCAGATGAGAAATTGCCCATTCTGTGCTGTTTTCTGCAGGGTCCAAAAGTTCACAGTGGATTTCCTCTCCTGGGCTTGAGACAGCTGGGTTTGGTGGTAGTCTAAGCAATGCCTTTTTGCTTGCTGTTTAAAAGCTTGTCGTTCAGCCCTATTTCCGAGGAACGCAGACCCTTGACAATAAGCTCTTAGAAGAAACAGTCTCTCAACTTCCAGCTGTCAACCGCGAGTCAGCGACAGTGCCATGAACAGAGCCCAGGTGTCCCGACTCCCGATCCCAAACCCCAATCCCTGGGCAACGTTCGTCCTCTCTCCAAGCCAATTGCAAGACAAAGGAATTGCATCCAGAAGCAGAAAGTCAGTTCTCGAGACAACATATTTAAATGCAGGCCTTTGTAATGAATGAAAAGGCAAAACCCCATACAGGCTGCAACCATAGCTGACATATATTCCTTGGTTTCTGATGCCTGAATATTGCTTAATCACAGCCTTGATCTTTTGGCATCATAATGTATACAACTATACAGAAATCGGTTTCCTGCATTGTAGAAACTTTGAAAATACCGTGCTTTTTTCTCTGCCTTACACTTGTAGCAAGTCTCTTATGAAAACATTTTAATCATCTTTTTCTCCTAAACAACCTAGGTGATGCTGACGTGTTTATTTTAACTCTATAATGCCCATGGCTTGCTAAAGCCTAGCATTCACACATAATGGCTGTCAGCTTAGGCCAAGGTTTTCCAGTGCGACTGATGTGCCTGCAGGTACCTCAAGTTGTTGGTTGGTTTTTGGGGGGGTCCAATTTGTGGCCCCAATGCCAAACTTGGTTGATAGAAAGTACAGAACACCCCGAGTCTCTAATGATTTCTGAAAATCATGGCCTTAAACTTTATAGGAAAGATGTCTAGAAGTTAACAGATCACGAGGACATTTCTAGCCAAGCTCCGAACCAGAAAGCAGTGTTTAAAAGAGAGCTATATCCCTGCCCCACCATTGTGCAGAGGGATTCGGTAAATGTTCATGGAGAATCCATTTCTCTGTTTTTTTCTATAGGACACTAGAAACTTTTTCCATAGAAAAAGTGGGATCCTATTGATGCCGTCCCCCTTCATGCCTATAGGGTTTTCCTATACTGGAAGAACAAGGCATGCATCATTCCCTGATCCTCCGGTTAACAGATTACAGAAGCAAGGAGGGAGAAACATGCCTCATTGTCTGGAAGGGATCCAACGGGGAACACGTTGTCCGGGACAGTGCCTGGGTTGCTAAGCAAAATCCAATCCTACCTGAAGAGAAGCAAGTGGTGATAACGCCACTAAAGGAGAAGCAGCACAATGGCAACTGTCTCCACGCTCATCGTGCAGATAGGATCTCGGGACCCCAGCAGCATGCAACTATTAGAGCCAAAGGACGCAGATAATGTTGCAAGGCATGGCTTTAGAGATGGTAATGACCATGCTGCACAGGCACAAACAAACCCCGCTCCTCCTCCTCTCCCCCTTGCTTCCCTTGCTGCTCGTTTTCTCGGCCCCTTCTCGCTGGCAGACACTCGATCCCAAAGGTCATTGAGTTCCTGGTCCTCCGGAGGCCACGGGAGGCTGAGTGATACGTGTGGGAAAGCGGCAGCCATCTTTTGGTGCACCTGTTTTCTGCGTGCCCCCCCCCTCGTTTTCGGCCTCGTCCATTGTGCGCCGCCCAGCAGGAGCAGAATAGAAGCGGAGCAGCACGCATTCAGCACAAACCTGCACACACAAAAACTCCCATGGAAGAGTGGAGGAAGCCCCTTCCCGCGTCCCCTCGGAGGGGCGGCCCAGTTGCACGGTTGAATAGCAAGTTTAGCAACACTATCCCCTTTTCAGAGCGGCAGCGCAGCGAGGTCACTAAATAGCCCTAAGCAGGTCCCTCTAAGCGTGTGACCATTTTAATGTGCCTGCGAACAATGAGAGTAGAAAGCTGACTTTAAAAAAAACATAACAAAGCCAAACTCCTTGTATCTTGTATCCCTCGGAACAACATATCCATTACTTTTTGTGGAAGGAAACAGTGGGAGATCAAAGGCAGCTAAGATTTCTGCCTTCCAAGTAAAGCATCTGCAGAATAATCCTACCCAGAAGCCTCAGCACGTCAGGCTGTAGAAAGTAAACTGAGCTTTAAGAATGCAGCATCCAGGACTCGAGGAAGGGGTTTTGGGGGTTTGTTTTAAGGCGAAACCAAACACAACAAAAAGACCCTGTAGAGTTAACATCCTCATCTGACAAAGCCAGCTGATTCATACTGGTTTCTTTTGATGTGTGGAGGTTTCTTGAACCTGCCTTTTTCAACCCCTATAAGGTGGTTTAAAAAACCCTAGAGTAACGTCCTCATCTGACAAAACTGGCTGATTCATACTGGTTTCTTTTGATGTGTGGGGGTTTCTGAACCTGCCTTTTTCAACCCCTATAAGGTGCTTTAAAAACCTTCTGGATAGGGATTTGTTTCACTGCCAAATTAGGCTTTCAGGCTAATATTCATATATCCATATTACACTTGTCCCAAACCATGTTGCCTAGAAAACTAGGAAGAATGAGGGTGTTGGTTCTGGCTGTGCTGGCCCAAGGACACAGGCAGGCAAGGCTTTTTGGGTAAATGTGATCTCTTTTATTAGACCAACTATAAATAATAAATAATAAAATAAACTCCTTAATGCTCTAAACTCTATAAGTTTGCAAGCTTTCAGGTACAAACACCCTTCTAATAAAAGGGATATTAGTGTATGGATATTAAGGAAAAAGAAGGGTATTTGTACCTGAAAGCTTGCAAAGACCATTTTTTCCAACTGTTTAGTTGGTCTAATAAAAGGAGGGTGTTTGTACCCGAAAGCTTGCAAAAACCAATTTTTCCAACTATCTATTTGGAAAAATTGGTCTTTGCAAGCTTTTGGATACAAACACCCTTCTTTTATTAGACCAACTAAATAGTTGGAAAAAATAGTCTAATAAAAAAAGGGTGTTTGGACCCAAATGCTTGCAACAGACAACTAAATAATTGGGGGAAATTGTTCTTTGCAAGTGTTGGGGTTGCAAACACCCTTCTTGAAGGAAGGAAGACAAGGTTCTTCGGGTAAATCTGATATCTACACCCCTTCTTGAAGAAGGGTGTTTGTACCTGAAAGCTTGCAAAGAACAATTTTTCCAACCATTTAGTTGCTCTAATAAAAGAGATCACGTTTACCCAAAGAACCTTGTCTGCCTAGGAAGAATGGAGTAGCTGAGGTCTTGGGATAGACTAGTTTAGGGTAACAGCTGTATTAATAGCATCCAAGGGGCCCATCAAGCTGCATCGATCTAAGTCCCTGCCTACATTAAAGTCTGCGGTGTAATATAGCCAGCTTGCTTTAAATGGGCTCCTTGGCAGAGCGAATTGGCCAGTACTGAGCTTTCAGCTGCCGTGGCTTGATGGCTTCTCTTGCCCAAGGTAGGTGGCTGTAAGCTGGCTTAAGTATCTCTACACCCCCCTGAAGTCTGCAGTGTAGACGTCCCTTCGGCCAGTAACACTCCTCACTTCAGTCAGGTGTTTCTGAAACAGCCTTGCTCTCTCTGCAAATGGATGGAAACAACCACGGCTTTTGTTTTATAACCTCTTCAGCACATAGATTCCTTTGTGCCACACACTGTCTCATTTTAGGCAAACTGAAATTGTAGAAATGCAGAAATAATAATAAACAGAGTAGCCTCAGACCGAGAAACCCGAAGTTCAGCACAGGTGCCAAATGCAGCCTGAATCCTGAATTTAAGTTCACAGCTCTCTCCACTTCCAGCAGCTAGAGAACAAGGACACAGCTAGCTAACCGCATGTTTTCATTGCTGCTGGACTTCTCCAGCAAGCCATTTCTATTCATTTTTCCAAGAAGGTGAAAGTGCCAATAGTCTGGAGTCTGGGTGAAAGAAAAAAATGTTATAATGTTTTTCCATTGGAATATTGGGATTTTGACCCGACCCCCCCCAAAAAAAAAAAAAAGTGGTTTGGCCAAATGATTTGGTTTTACATTGGAAAACTAAATAACACTGGGATATTCCAAATAAATGGCATTGGGAAAATAAATAGCTTTTCATCAGGGAATATATACACACACATGTATCTGTGTGTATATGTATGTATGTATAGGTATGTAAGTGTGTGTGATTGTGTATGTATATATATGTGTGTGTGTGTGTATACATGTATGTATGTAGGTATGTATAGGTATGTATGTGTGTGTATATATATGTATGTATGTATGTATGTATGTACCTATATGTATGAATATATGTATATTTGGGCCAGAAATTCTCTGAATTTTACTTTCTGGCAGTTTTCAACTGAGCATTTGGGGAGGGGTTGGAGGGAGAGTTTGTTTTCAGATTTCTGAAGAAAAGCTGCAATTTTCAATGGAAAATGTCAAAGAAGAATGTTGACTATTTCATTGACATTTTCTGGAAGTGCAGGGGACAGGCTCCAATTCACTTTATTTTCTCTTATTTTTACAGTCTCAGTATTTGTGCAAATTAAATATGGCTGTCAGGCTGCCGACTCCTGAAAAGTTAATTGGGCCCTATAGAAATCATTTAACCATTTGCTAGACTCAGGACCTGACACGGCTTTCCTAGTGACATTGGGATGCTATAGTGGGAAAATCGTTTTCTGTTAAATAGTATAGAATAATTCCAAAAAAAAAAAAAATCTCTCACTTTCCATTACATTCAAGGGGGCTTTCCCATTAGGGCTGACATTTTAAAAATGTATTCTAAAGTCATCTGCCTTCATATTGATGAGAACTGGAAAAGAAGATGAAATGATTTTAATCTATTTTTTTAAGGCTCTGAGTAGCAGTCAAACCACCACACTAATCCGTAATCCCCAGATAATCATCGCCCTGCAATTTTAAAATGTGGTCAGAGAATGACAGGAGCAGCCAGGAGTACAGCAATTAGGCGCAGCCCATCAGAGGGGTTTTATTATTATTAGCGCTATTTGCATTATTATTATTTAAAGTGTACCTCTGGCACGTCTCATAAAAACCTCCTTATGTGTCTTGAAGTGAGTGAGGTTTCAGGAAAAAGGGGTAGCGGAGTCAATGACACACAGAAGAACAATGTTCAGGCAGTTATTAATAAAACAAAAATAATCCTTCCTTTAAAAAAATACATAGTTTGCCACACATTTTAAAACACTGAGCTATTGCATAACTCCTAACCACGGAGTTAGCTGGGCATAGTGTGCGCCTTTATTCTCTGAGCTTAATGCTTATACTTTGCTGCCCAGCTTCTATATCTGCATGAGATTTCTTAAAACAACCCTCATGTCTCTTCCAATAAACCAAGTCATTGTTATGTATGTGAGCTACACCGAGAAAATTAATGAGAGAGGGAGAAGTTGGGGCTTTCTAGGAGAGAGTTTCTGAGTGGGAAACACTTTTATACTTGAAATGTTCTCAACATATTGTGTAGACATTAAGCCAGATGCCTGGTAGACTGTGTAGATGGCAGCCAGATATAGTTAGATAGCTAAATACTCATGAGAGCAACCACATTTAGTTATACAGCTAGATACTCATAAGAGCAGCCAGATTTAATTATACAGCTAGATACTCATGAGAGCAACCACATTTAGTTATACAGCTAGATACTCATAAGAGCAGCCAGATTTAATTATACAGCTAGATACTCATGAGAGCAACCATGTTTAATTATACAGCTAGATACTAATGAGAGCAACCACATTTAGTTATATAGCTTGATACTCATAAGAACAGCCAGATTTAGTTATACAGCTAGATACTCATAAGAGCAACCACGTTTAGTTATACAGCTAGATACTCATGAGAGCAACCACGTTTAGTTATATAGCTTGATACTCATAAGAGTAGCCAGATTTAGTTATATAGCTTGATACTCATAAGAGTAGCCAGATTTAGTTATATAGCTTGATACTCATAAGAGTAGCCAGATTTAGTTATATAGCTTGATACTCATAAGAGTAGCCAGATTTAGTTATATAGCTTGATACTCATAAGAGTAGCCAGATTTAGTTATATAGCTTGATACTCATAAGAGTAGCCAGATTTAGTTATATAGCTTGATACTCATAAGAGTAGCCAGATTTAGTTATATAGCTTGATACTCATAAGAGTAGCCAGATTTAGTTATATAGCTTGATACTCATAAGAGTAGCCAGATTTAGTTATATAGCTTGATACTCATAAGAGTAGCCAGATTTAGTTATATAGCTTGATACTCATAAGAGTAGCCAGATTTAGTTATATAGCTTGATACTCATAAGAGTAGCCAGATTTAGTTATATAGCTTGATACTCATAAGAGTAGCCAGATTTAGTTATATAGCTTGATACTCATAAGAGTAGCCAGATTTAGTTATATAGCTTGATACTCATAAGAGTAGCCAGATTTAGTTATATAGCTAGATACTCATGAGAGCAGCATACCCATCAGCATGGAGGGTACATATATCCTGCCATGAGTTGTCATTTGTACCATCTATTGAAGAAACAAGCTAAATGTAATTAAACCCATTAACATACCTGGGAGCATTGCAATTTTCCATACTTAGTTTTCAACCCAATCCAGGATGGAGAGGCAAAATATTGATGTGTTTTTATTAAAATGTCACCACCTTTTAATTCAGGTCACTCTGACATGAAGCTGCATCTGCCTAAATCATTGTGTTGCCTTGTAGGGATGCTAGTTCAAGTCCCCTGTGCCCCATTCTCTCCCTGTAGTAAGTTGACCACCTCTGGCACGCTACATCTCCATCACGTACCATGCTCACTCAGCTAGAGGAAAGACCAGAATACATGGGGTCAAACCTGTAAGGAAAAACAAGGGCATGTGGCATCTGCATTGTGCACCTCATATAGATGATCTAGATTCAAGCTGAACTAGGCGGCAGCAAAACATTTTATACTGATTTTCTGGAGGGGGAATGAAACA
>NW_005842380.1:764970-835500 GCF_000455745.1 Alligator sinensis | reverse complement strand
TCAAGTAGGCTTAAACCGTTTGGACAGCAAATCCCTGTCTAACTCCATTTGAGAGAGCATTGTGTCTTCTTGGAGATAACTCATGCAGCCTGGTGATGTGGTACTTTGCCATCCAATTCTCACTGTCTTCTTGAAAAGAGTATTTACCCGTTCACCTATCTTTAATGGTCAACGGCAACTTTGCCAAAATTACAAACACTATCCAGCGCCCACTCGTATCATTGGCTATCATTAGAGCAATATGGGATATAATACTCGAACATCCATTTTTTATTATAGATTATATTTCTTCCCTCCTGTGCTGCTTGTCAAATGATGATTGATATATGTAGAAACGGACCTTAAAAACACCAGCTATTGCCTGGACGCCATCCTATAATCAAAGCACAGGCCCACCCATGGCTAATTAGACATTAGTCTAATGTCAGCTGATTAATTTAGAACGGTCCTACCACCCAGCAGAAAAAGCAGGGAGGCTCGGTAAAAGACACACAGGGCCTTTGACCATCAGCGATGGAAGGAAAGTGGTACCCAAAGGAGATGGCGGTGGGATGCCTTTAAAAAGCCACGAATACAAGTGTAGGTCAGTGTATTGATACAGGGGGGATGCAGGAAGGGTTGCGTTTCTTTCCTGATTTAAAGTAGGGAATCAGTTAACAAGTAAAGTGAATCCCAGCAAAGTTTCCAGTCATTTGAAAAATAAATACAATAGCTGTCACCACCAAAAATATACTGCAAGACTCTTTCCATCTGTCTTGGTTATTTTATACCAAACACCCACAGGCACTTAACAGCTAGCTGCAGAATTGCCTTGGGAACTTCTACAGAGAGATGCAACCACTGAGCAAAGGTGTAAAATCAGTGAGGGTGGTTTTATTTTTCCTTTGCGCAGGGAGGGGAGACTGGCAGGAGGCAATGGCAGGACAAGAGGGTGGCGAGTGGAGGTAAGCACTCCCAGGTAGTGGGAAGAGGTAGCAATGGGGGATTTGGGGGGAAAGAGGGTGTTATAGTGCAGCAAGAGGGACAGGAGGTTGCAATGAGGGAGGTACCTGCAAAGGAAAACACATCAAGAACTGTTGAGGCCATTCACTCAGCTATAGGAACCTCTAACAAGAAGACCACTTGAAGACCATCAATATTAAGAAACTTGGACACCAAAGGAGCTTTAACAAGCTGATTAGCTCATAAGAGAAAGCAGCTGTGCTGAAGGTCATTTCACTGTAGTCGGGCAGGGAAGACCCCAGGTCCGTTTTGCAGGGGGCTGCTCCTGCAATAGGCAAAGGGAGTACATTTGGCTACGATTTAGAGACAATTTTTCAAAGTCCTTCGCGTCCTTTTTTATTTCGCCCCCCCGCCGGACTCTGAATTTATGGGCCGGGAACAGTCAAAGTTGTCTTGATGGATTAAACAGAGACAAGTTGGTATCAAGTAAATTAAAAATGAAATGGTTACAGCTGTGGGAACGGTCTCGGGGCCAGAGGAGGTAAAAAAACCTTTCTAGCCTCAAGGGGGCTGGAAGTAATCTGGGAAGCAACAAACTCTTAAATAAAGGCAACTTGAGAGAAAGCCCTGGCTGTCACTAAAGTCCTGAGAGACAGACAGAGCATCCAAAGTCATCGTGGCCCCTTGCAACTTAAGACAAACCAAAAGACTCTTAAATTTCCCAGCGGTGACTTTCAAATTGTCCCCAAATTCTTTCCAGGGCTCCCTTCCTAACAGCACAGAGGAGCAAGCAAGAGAAGGCAATGATGTGGGTATTCGTGGACGAGTGATTTCAGGGATTTCATTTGTTTCCCGCAAATCTTTTCCATATGTCTTGGAGCCACCAGGGTTAAAGCTAGAAGTTGTTGGGTGGGTTTATCTGGCACAAAGCCATATCAGGTGTCCCGCGGCAGTGAATGCATTCTGTTTAAGGAGTGGCGAGGTGACCTCTGATGATAAAAAGAATAGTAACCTTCATCTGTTGAAGGCCCCATCCTTCCTGAATGCTTCACAGGCTGTACACGACAGCACCACAGAAATGCAGCTTGCTCTGGGGATTTAATAGATGGGACAGACAGCGGCCGTGGAAAACAGGGCCAATATTTTGGGCGAGGGATTCTGTAACCACGTGGCCTTGCTTTTGTGAGGTGTCCTCTCCCTTGAACCTGTAAAAGTCTGTGAAATGTCTTGAACTCACAGGGTGAAAGGCTGAATTAGCTTCTGGGCTTTCCAGCTGTAGCTTTGGGGGCTCAAAGGGTTCATGCTGATGAATAAGCTACTGGTCCACGTCCCATTCACCGGTTCTATGGGAAAATGGCTGGCTCCAGCATTGCAAGACAAGCCTGTGGGATATTCAAGGGCTCTAAGATCCTTTTGGGCCCTGTGCGCTGCATTATATGACTGTGACAGGGACAAACAGGCAAATGTTGAAACAATGAGCCTCACATCCCCCTAGGTTGTAGGTGATACCTTACTTTTATAGAAGATAGCCATGCCTTGGGGTCTAAAATGCTGGCCTGTGAATCAGAAGCCTCATTTTCCATCCCCCTCTCCGCCACTGGCCAGCTGTGTGTGCCCTTTGTCAAGTCACCTTGCCTTTCTGCTATCTCTTTTTCCATTCCCACCCTTTACCTATTTAGTCTACTTAACTCTGTAAGCTCTCTCAGCCTCTAACTCTCTTACTGTGACCCTAATAATACATTGGGGGCACACACAGGTATAGATTGTAGGATCTACCATATTATAATGACAAAATAATACAGTATGGGCCACAGAGAAGCTAGTGACCTCTAAATAGCTGACACTGGCTCCATTTTAAAACCCAGCCCATTTGGTTCCTCCGATCATTCAAGCACGCCCTTTCCCCATGGTTTATACATCTTTCACAGGCAAACATATACTCGGGGCTTTTTGGGCTGCACTGGGGAGATGTACAGAAAAAGCCCTTGTAGCTAAATAAGTGAGCTCAGAGTGCCTAGTTGCTCAGGGAAATGAATGCCTATAGTGCTTTCTGCGCGCGCACACACACACACACACACACACACACACACAAACACACACCTTTGTAGTGGAGCTGTTTCAAGCCAGCTCCAAAGTTAACGGAGCAAAGGAAGTGAAGACTTTGGGGAATAAAACATGGAGGCATTTTCATCTCTACTCATCCTCAAATGGTGCCCAGGAGGTGTCTTTGCACTCAGGGCACTAGACCAGATTTACACTCTGTAACATTTTCCCCCTGCAGCAACACACGTGTTTCAGACCAATGACGTCCCTGAATTATTGCTGCGAAATGATCCTTAAGGTGGAATTTGGCACTGGGGCTGAGAAATGCAGAGTTTCGTTCCCAGTACAATATTCCCCTTAACTCAGCTCCTGAGGCAGAGTGCGGGTGGGAAGGAAGTGGAGGAGGACACTGCTCCAATAGCAGGATCTGTGCAGCTTAACATTTTTGGGGGCTATAAACCTTTCACTAGCTGGAAGTAAATCCTTCATCTGGGTACTAGGACTCAGGCTCTGCAGCTGCAGATGTATTCAGCAAACAGAGAGTCAGGCCAGAAGAAGTAAACACGAGAGATGTGACTGATAATGCAAGAAAATTACTCAAGCTCTCCCGGCGCTGCCGTGTCAGGTACTTCCCAGTTTGCTAGTTGCCCATTAAAGCTGCCTGTCTGCAGTGAAGAAATGCCATCCTTGGCAATTAGAGGTTGAGTTGTGTGCTGTATATGTGCAGGAGGACAGTTGTTTCTAGGGGGTAACCACGCACAGTTCATGGTTATTGTACGGTTGGGCATGAATGCAGCTCTACATGGGTTTACATGGGCATGAATGCAGGTCTACAGGGTTGGCCATGAATGCCAATTCTCCTCTGTGCATTCAGTTCCCATCACACCACAAATAATGAATAATACTGATATCACAGGTGACTGCTAAGTTCCTATAATAGATTCTTTATTTTATGGCTACTACTGACTGATGAATTAGAAGACCAAAGAGAGTCCTGGTAGGTCCAATACAGGCATGAAGTGTCCAATGCTAAGGGTTTTTATAGATAAAGACCTTGTGGATGAAACCAATGTTCAGCATTTCAGCTAGTGCCTGTATCATGAGACCCTGGATCTCTGAAAGGCCCTCCTGTCTAAAGCTCCCTTCTCTGATCAACATCCAGCCCTAGGAGAATGAGCGTAGGAAATGGCCAAGCTCCACCCCAGGGCATTCAAGAGTCAGAGACCCTGGGAACAGCACGCTCTGAGTTTCCTGCAGGATCTCAAGAAACCAGGACTGAACAACTGCTTTGCGAGTCCTGCTACAGACCTTTACTGTTACCAGAAAAGCTTGAGTCAAATCTTAAAGACAGACTTAATTAGACAGAGCCTCAGCCCTGCTCTCCTTGTTCTGCAGTGCTCTCATGGCGCAGAACAACCCCAAAGCTGGCTTAGCTGGAGAAACCAACCCTAACTTTCCAGGTCCCTAGTATGTCCAGCATGCAGGGGGACATGGCTGAACTGGCCTTCCCTTACAGCCCTCCCAGGTGCCGATGCAAACCCTTGGGCAACTGGGTAGTATGTAGGCTGTTACACACATGAAGAGCCCAGCAGCCTGGTACAGGGCATCCAGTGGCACGTGTCCCTGTTATGCATTGTGAGCAGGTTTTTGCATCTTGGATTTCATCCCCCCAAGTGAGATGAGGAGTAACTTCACTGATAAGCAGCGGTAGTAAACTGTGATCCTGCCGTGAGACAGCTGCTAGAGGGGTGCTTGGCTAAGATGGGTTGTGTTGGGAGAAGGAAGGCTTTGCTTTTCAAATCTTTGGGGTCTGGTTATTTTCTCCAGCACAAAATTCCCATGAAAGAAAACATGAAATCAGTCTAGCTGCCGAGAGACGCAGCCAAGCAAAGCAAAGTCCACGGGTTGTAAAGGAACAGCTTAACGCCGAAGATGCAGCAGCGGAGCCAATCCACATATCCCGGCATTATTTACCCCCTTACATGCCTTCCTCAATTAATTTGTGGCATGTCTGAGGCAGCACTAACGGCTCTGGAATGAGCCTCCTGATTTCACCGTGCTTGGGCAACACCGTGCCTCCCCCGGGGCCCTGGGAATGGGAGACAATAAAGGTATAGTTTTCCCTTGGGGGATTTGGCAGGGCTCGCAGGTGCAGGAGGAGGGAAGCCGTGCCAGCACACACACACACACCGAGGTGGAAAATCACCACCTTGGGCTGGGCTGCAAAACAGGCTTTTGGGACTTCTCTTTCAGGGTGAAAGTCACTAGTGCACTGGTGGGGGGGATTGGAGAGACCCCATGGAGGAAAAGGAGGCTGGGGGCATCTCTGTCCTGCATAATGCAGCTGCTTAAGTTCATCGTGCTCTCATTGTAGAAGTAGAAAGGGCCCTAAAAGCAGTGGATTTTGAAAGGGGTGGCTTGAAATGTGAATTTTTCTTTCTTTTTTTCTACTCTGGCTGCAACAGAGCCTTGTCGCTCCTTCCAACCTGCCCGCTATTATGGCGCCCCGCGGGAAGGTCATGCCGCAGCATTCGGTGCTGTCGGCTGGCTCGGTTCAGGGGCTTCTCCACCCAGAACCGCACAGGATCGGGCTTTTAAGAAATGATCAGATGTCACTGCCACCTGCAGCCCTGGACACCTTTGAGAGCAACCCCTTCCCCTGCCCCTTTCCTCTCCACCCCAGGTTCAGCTGCTTTGGGGACCGGTTTCCATTAGCACTAGAAAAACTAATAAGACTCCTGATATATTGGAATCGCAGCGACTTGCTCGGTGTGCCTGGGTATGTGTGTTTCTTTCATGATCCCTGACTAGCAGTTCATCTTCACTTCACTGGCAAGCGACAAAGGGAAAGCTTGTTTTGCGTCAAACATGGGACAGGGCAGTCTGATGCATTAAAGGAGGAGCAATCAGTACTCCCAAGCTTTATTTGCAGTTCTTTGGTGCCAGGAGATGGTACTTTTGAAGCAGACCTCTGTTCTTTATTGCATTAACGGTGTGTCCTATTTATTGACTGCATATGATGCCCTGAGATAAAAACCAATACAACAACACGGGGAGGGGGGAAGAGTGATGATCAGCACAACATAGGTTCATTTCCAGGAGAAAAGAGGCACAGTCCTTATGCACTGGGTGCAACGTTGCAAGCTATCATGAGTCAAACGATATTTGGTGGGTTTTGTAAAGCCCAGCTCCGGGCGGCATGGGAATTTGTGAGAACCTCAGCTTCCTTGCCTGCTTGCTTTTACCTAAGTGCCAAGTGGAGGAAAGCTTGAAAATCCGACTGGAGTATAACACAGGGGCTCTATAAATCAGGTGGCAAATAAAAAGAGACCAAAAACTATTTTAAAATAGCATTTGGTGGTTTTATGCCGAACGTATCACTCGAGGCAGAGGATGGAGGCGGAGATGGACTCACATAGTTGAAACTCTTGGGCTTGCCTAGATTGTAGATGCTAGTCATCAGCACGAGCAATGCAAGAGATCCTCTGTCTGTTCAGAGGTGCTGCTCCAGCACAATTAGAAATTCAAAGTTCAGCGTAAAGTCCATGTATGACAAATGCATTGAAGGCACCACGTGAATTGTCAACCTCGTTTTGTTTTCCTGGGGGTTAACATGACCAGGTGCCTTCACAGAGCGTAGCCACGCAGGCTGTGTTCTGCATTGGTTGACCTACTAGCGAACCAGCCTTAGATACACATGAAACTGGCTGCAAAAACTATGATTATTATTACCTGTATCACAATAACGTGTGGGACCCACAGTTTTGATCACCGTGCGGACCGGTCTACATGTGCAAGTCAAAATTGGTGCTTTTCCCAAAGAACTTATCATTTAGGGGTTGTTCTTTTCCTCCCTTTTTAAAATCTCATAATACTCTTTTCACAGGTATATTTTCTTTTCCTGGCATTTGGATTTGATCAGATCGGCTCGCTCCTATCGACTCCTGGGTTATGTTAACAGCACAGCGATTTCTTCTCTTTTTTTTTGAAGCAGGACCATGGGCGATGCCACAGACGTTACTCATGGCTGCGTCCTGGAACCCAGACGAGAACACTCATTTCACACCGCAAACTTACTTTTTTTCCTCCTCCGACGTTTTCTTTTATCGCGTTTCAATATAATAAACAAAGGAGCCGATATTACTTCACTGGCAAGGAGTCTGACTAACGCACAAACAGTTTTAAACACTGGCAGATGGAGGGGCTTTTTTCGCTATGCGCTGGTCAGAACATTATCAGCGCTAATGGGCTACAGAAATGGAAATGCAGATCTTTTACCTTGAAGAACAATCTCAATTCATAAGTTGCTAACACTTCTCTTTCTTTTCCTTGCAAACCTAGCAAACTCAGAAAAGGATCCTTTGATACAACGGTGATGACTATGTTGGTCACATGCACTAAGAGGATGATCTCTTTGATCTCAGAGAAATGCAGTAATACCTTTTGGGTGGCACTGGGCACGTCTATGCAAGACGCTTAATGCCTATTGCACTAATTCTACTGCACTTTGGTGCAGCGGGGAAAAAGGGTTCATCTGCACTAATGCAGTAATGCACAGTAAAATTAATCCTACAAAGTGTTTATCTGTGTCAATGCACAGTAGAATACTCCAATGGGCATTGAGCATCACCTAAAAAACATTCATCTGCGCTAATGCACAGTAGATTAGTCCAACGGGCAATGTCACCTAAATGCACGGTAGCACTGATTGTTTAGTACCTGTTATTACTAATTACCTGTTATTACTATTACTATACTATAACTGTAAGTTATTACAGGTACTAAACTTAATGCACTGTAATTACAGCACATTGATGAACATGTAGACATGCCCACTGTGTCCTAAGGAGCAGATAAGGGGGAACTTGGTTCTGTCCTTGGCTCCGCTGTTGTTCTTGCATAGGCAAGTCACTTGTCACAGTAAATTTCCCCACTTATGACAGGTGGATATATTTAGTCATTGTCTAAATAGATTCTGCTCCATCAGTGCATCAACACCAAGGTCCATCACGTGTGGAAGGTGAGCGCGGTACGAGACAAAGCTTTTGCACAAATGCAGCTCTTATAAGCCACGCCACTGCAGGTCCTATTTCATAGTGGTTCAGTGTCTCCATTAAGCATGTGTCCAGGTGGGCCAGTTCAAATCCCTTAATGTAGGCAAAGCACAGAAGGAGAAGGTCATTCTTGTCCAAAGGTCCAGCACAAGCCCTATGCACTATGCAAGTGCGAATACGTGTCTTTCCTAAGATCAGGCTGTAAGTCATTGTTACAGCTCTTTGATTCCCAATCCAATTGCCACAGCCATTAAACAATACAACTTACCAATGCACGGGTAAAGTCTTTCACCTGCCTGTGGTTGCCCCACTGGAAAAACATAATTTCCCATAGGCTGGGGAGTCTTGGGTTACTAGGAACACAAATCATTATGAGTAAAACTGCATTCCCAATTTATTGTATTTGTTTTATTTATAATTTTATGACTTATTCCACATTTTCCATATTTTCCATGTGTTTCACGTCATTCTCATGCATTTTGGACTTTACATGGAAACATGGGCTCCTCTCCACTGGTTAATGTGTTGAAGGTTTTATAAATAGTCTTGTTCCATTGTTTTCTCTGTGTGCTTCTATCCCAAGGGTGTGCGACGAAAGTTGTGTTTGGTACAAGTCCGAACATTTAGCAAAACAGAGGGAAGGGGAAAGAGAAGAAAAGCAGCTATTAATGTGATAAGCTGGAGAAAATAAGGAACATAAAATTATTTCACTACAGCTCCAGTAAAGGGAAATCTTGAGAGTCTAGTTAAGGAAAAAACTCTGCCAAATATAAAGTCAAGATTTTCCGAGGAGACAAAGAATTGATAAATCAATTGCGTAGGCATGCCTAGCTCTTCATTCATCTCTTACAATGCAGGTTTTTTGCATGAAAAGGAGACCGAGCTGGTCATATGTTCCTAATCTTCTCGGTGGTTCAACCACTAGCAGATGATATCACATGTATGGACACTATACAGTTACTCTCACCCTACTATGAAAACTGCCAATTTATTTCTTTTTTTCATGCTACCAACCTGAGTGTATGTAGGTATTTACACTGGAAATGATCACTGATGCAATTTGCACCTGTGCCCTCAAAGTTGTGCTTCTACAAGAGCATGGGTGCTGATTTAGAGGGTACATTTGAAATTTTGGTGTAGGAACTGTCATCATATTAACAGGTATTGCTCAAAGTTGACGTGTTCAGGCTAAAATTTGCCATTCCAGAGTTGTGTCATTTTACTCCACCTGATTGCATATCAATATATATATTGTTTTGAATCCCCCTATGAGTTTTAAACTGATGTGTCCTTTTAACTCATGTGGACACGAATGTGTCCATTTATTTTTCGGTGGACCTACCCTAAACCTTAGCGCAGGATAGTACAAAAAGGGGTGCATGCCCATGGGATGGTTGCTTCCTCACCTTCCCAAGCCATTAAGAACCTGCGATTATTTGCAATGTGAATTATACCTGAGTCCATTCATCAGCCTTCTCCCCACGATGTTGGGGTTTTTTTCTTCCTTTTGACTAATAGGATTTCACTATCAAAGAGGGATGTTCATTATGGAGCAACACAAATTGAAGTGAAATGATAGACCCTGGTCCTGATAGTGCTTATGTCATCTACTCATAAAGCCACGCTTGCTTCCTCTGGAAACTTTGTTGGAACTTTGCTTCCTCTGGAAACTTTGTTGGGAGGTAGTTGCTGTGGTTCAATTTGGTGGGGTGAGAGGACGTATTTTAAGGAAAAGGTGGGCCGAGGAAAGGAGACTGAATTAAAACATCTGGTTATGTAATTACACTCGCTAAAAAGTTTACAATCCAAAGGGCCCCGACGTAATTGATCAGACGATTGTGATGTGTCACTTTCAGTTACTCGTGTTAGGCCCTTGGCTTCACCTAGCTGCACCCTGCCCTAACCTCTGCTGTTGACCTGCTACAGTACACTTATTAAAGCTGTAATTATGGGGTGACACTTAATAGCAAGGTCTTGGTTCAGAGGGGGAAAGAAATGTTTCTGTAGCTCACATGCGACAATTAAAGATAATTTAAAATGTAAGTAATTGCGCCGGGTTTCTGGAAACTACTGTAGAGGTCTTGTCCCAGGCATCTGACAGGCATGGCGGTGTATTTTGACAAGTTTTGTGCAGACTTCCATTAAATACCAGCTAGGAGCTGTGTTTTCTTTGGAGTCATTGATCAGGAAATGGTGCTTGTGAAAGGTCAGGCCTGGACGAGGTGGGAGGGGATGAAGGTGTTACTCATGTTCTGTACCAAGGGGGATCTAATTGCAGATGCATGCTTCTTGCCTCCTTCATAATCATTGAGCTGCAGAAAGATGTGTCCCCATCCAACAGCGATGCACGTCTTCCTACTGCCTGCAGTACAATCTACCCTGAAGGATAAGAGCCATAAAAATAGCCATCAGCTCTGAAACAGTGTCAAAGGACCTTGGCTTTCCAAATGGAGGATCACTAGTCTGCATCCAGTTCTCCAGTCTCTTATAAATTGTTCAAAATCCCCAAGCCTTCAGAACTGGGCCAGAAATCTCAGCAATATCAAAAGATGTACATGAGTGTGGAAACTGAAACAAGACTGGGGGTGTTTTGAGGTTCACCCATTATTAGTATCAGTTTGGGGTTGGCATCAGGAAAGCAGTTTCCAACACCTGAAGTTGAAGCTAAAAATCACTTGTCTTTAATTGGGCATCTGTTATCTGACCCCTGCCATAGGCAGCATATGCCTGATGGGCTGCCTGCTGCCTACATCTTTCTCCATTCCTCCTTTCTCCCTCCTTTTTATTCTTCCTCATCTTCTGTGTCACCAAGGGTGGCCATTCAAATAAACCACCCGTCCTAGTAATGGACATAAAGGGGTTAAATCTGCTCTCATGTACAATGCTTTAAATCCAGAGTAACTCTATTTAAGTCCAGGTAAAAGCAGTGTCACTGAGAACAGAGTAAGTGTTCCTTTAGATAAAGGGGTTTTTTACAGTGTCTAAGTGACTTAGGAACCTAAATCAATGGGGGTTTTGCTCCTAAGTGGCTTGGGGGGATTTGTAAAGGTATTTAGTTGCCTAAAGATGTAAATTGATGCCTGGTGGGGTGTTGAAGGGCACTTTTGAAATTTTTGCTATGGGATTGGGTCCTTAGGTACTTTTGGCAGGTTTTACCCTTTGTTTGTTTTATTAAGGACAAATATTTTAGCTTATGTCTGAAACAGTTCTTATCTTCCCCATAGGCTGCGTGAATAGCAGTTAGTTTGTATATTTTCATTTCCTCTGCTAAACTTACCTCTTAAGACAAAAAAAAATGAGAGAAATTTACACGGGACCAAACGCAGCTGGTAGACCCTGGGCTACAAAGGATTTGCAGCCCGGGATCTACCGGCTGCATTTGGTCCTGTGTAAAGTTCTCTGATTTTTATGTTTTAAGAGTTGCTCTCTGAATTGCTGTTGATATGAATAGTCATCCTCTGTCCGTGGGATTATTAAGTGCCTTAAACAACACTGGAGTTGTTGAAACCCAGAGGAACAATTTTATGATCTAGCATAAAAGCCAGAAAATGAAGCAGGATATAAACAGAAATGAAACTAGCCCATTTCTCTTGTGCAAGCCAACAGAATGCGGGGGGAAAAAGAAAAAGCTACATTATGGCAAAACAGACATCCAATTTTCCCTAAAATTTCTTTCTTTCTTCTAATTAGAAATGTTCCCAAGGATAATTCAAAGGGATTTTGAAAATAAACTCAAATGTTGCGACAAAGAGAGAGAGCTTTTAAAAAAAAAGTCATTTTAAATACAGATGTGTGGCTTTATCATTTTATCCTAATAGACTCTCACGGATATAAGGGCCCTTTCTTTCAATAGGAGACAAAATGACAGACTTCGCTGAGGCTGATTTCAGTTCTGCCCTCACTGATTGACTCCTCTTTTAGGAACGAGCCTCGGCTCTGCCCGCGAGCAGCATGGAGCACGTTGCAATGATCCAGGGAGGCAGGCGAGAGCCGGCAGCATGTAGGAGTTGCAGACAAGACCACGGCTCCCAGTGAGTGATGATGACAAGTGCCACCTCATTGAGCTGCGCCACTAAAATCTGACAGTGGAGGTTTATATTAACATCATATGGCTGACTCCAGAGTGGCTGGATGGGGATGCAGAGAGTCAGATGTATTTGTTGCTATTGTGCATTTTAAGGCTCCTTCAGCATTGTGCTACCTTGCAATGGGAGGGAGAAGAGAAAGCGAAATACAGGCGGTTTTTGGTATTAGTCATTTTTGGTATTAGCAGCTGGGCGTTCCTGGGTGATTGCGGGGAGCCGGTCCAGATTACAGCCCAGCCTTCTCTACGTTTGTCCATGCAAACATGTCGCTGAACATTTTGGGGGAAGCCTCATTAATGGTTTTTAACATATAGCATGTAGGAAAATAACACGCTGTAGAAAGTTGGCAATGAGTTGGTTTGGAGTAGCCAAGCTGGGTATGGAAAAAAAAAAAATTAGACAATAAAAGGTCATTTCAAGCCAAGTTTTAAGTGAGTATACAATACATACCTTTTTCTGCCTTAGTTATTAGCCAACTTGGCGATGAACCTATGGAAAACAGTGAAATGGAATTATATAATTGTTTTTTTCTTCTTTTTTGACCAAGTGGAAGTTCTTATAAGCAATAATTGAATTATGGCAAAACTGTAACATAGAGCTTTAGGGATGTACCATAGCAAAACCTCTTTTCTGTACAATACTTGAGACTGAGGTTCATTCTCAAGCCTAGATGATCTAATGCTATTGCTATTTATGATTTTTTTTTTATTTATTTATTATAAAGCATGTCATGAAGTGGAAAATTACTGGTGCCGATCACATTTCCAAGCAAGCTAATTTAGAAACGAATGTTGTAAGTTAATTAGGCTATGAAACCTTTTGCACTTCGCTCGCTATGAGGTGGACTTGCTCAGTAGGAATATTTTTGGCTGTGTTTTGGAGGAGAGGGCTGCAGCAGGAGACATTTAACAAGTGGCTTTTGAAACCGAGAAGCAAAGTTGCCTGTCTTCCGGCATCCTGTTTGTATGGCAGTTCTTCTCCGGGTCTGTCCTAACATGTTCCCGCACTCTTCTTCTTTCCCCCCAGGTAGTTCAGGTGGATGGTTGATTAAGAGCAAGTTCTTTACTGACGTAAGTTGGGTATTTAACACCCTTGGCATGGTCCTTACTTTTCTCCTTGGATGCTGCCTTGGATTTTTTTATGAGGACACAAAATTAAATAAAATAAATGAAGAGTACATTTTTTTCTGAGCTCATGCCTAGCCCTTTTTTTTTGTTTTTACCTGTAAATCAGAACATTAAACGTAAATCATTTATTGCTGTTATTTGTAGATGTGCTGATGAAGTTGTCCCACCGTAGACGTCTCGTGACAGCTCAAACCAGTGTCTTGCACCACTGTAGCTAACCCTGGCACCTCATTTTGGACTGGATTCAAGTTCAACTCCACACATACGCAGGAAACTAGGAGCTCACCTTTGAAGCTGGTTGCCTTAAGAGGTCATCCCTTTGGGACCTTAAATGTGGAGAAGCTCTTAAACAGTGGATACTTTTTACAGTAAAGTTCAGAGACATGCTGAAAAGTTTGACAGAGGAACATGGGTGTACCATGTTGGTCTGAGACAAGAAAACATACAGAAAACCAGAACACGGGCATTTCTGTGCTAGACCAAACCAGACGTCCATCTAAGCCATAGTTAATATGTCTCTGATGCTGTCAAAGCACTGAAGCTTACTAAATCTGGACTTGAATTGTTCAACCAGTTGAAATGTCCTGATTGAGATGGAAAGTTTTTTGACATTCAATTATGCTAGAATCATAGAAAATTCAGTTGGAAGGGAGCTCAGGGGGTCACATCTAGTCCAGTCCCCTGCTCCAAGCAGGACCAGCCCCAACTACATCATCCCAGCCAGGGCTTTGTCTACCCGGGTCTTCAAAACCTCCAAGGATGGAGATGCCACCACCTCTCTGGGTAGCCCAGTGCTTTGCTATCCTCCTAGCGAATAAGTTTATCCTCTAACCTGAGGCTGCAACTTGATCCCGTTGCTCCTTGTTCTGTCACCTGAGAGCAGTCCAGCTCCATCCTCTTTGGCACCACCCTGCAGGGACTTGAAGGTTGCTATTAAAAGTCCCCTCAAAATTTCTCAAACCCAGAAAGGCCCCCATTTCCAAGCTCAGGCTGCAAACCCAGGCTTGAACTCACATCTGGTCCCCAGCCCCCTTGCCCACAGAGCTGAGATGTTCATTTATAACATGAGAACCGAAGCAGTGAATGTGGCGCATTGAAAGAATTGGTGTCCTGAGCGAGATTGAGAGACCAGAGCAAAGCAGAAGGCCACTGAAATAATTCAACAAAATAACTTGAAACTGTGAAAAGAGTAAGGCTGGGACCTAAGGAAAGAAACCTTGGGCTGGGACCTAAGGAAAGAAACCTTGGGAATTGGGGCTACCCTTTCTACTACCCAATTAAATTAGCCCAATGATCACAACTGGTCAAAAAAAAGATGTAAAAAATATGGTCCAAGCAAAAGCAACCTTTGTTATTTGCCCTAAATGACTTCTTCCCAGATGTTTCCTTTTCTCTGCCAGTCTTTTTTTCTATTTCATCCAAAAATTTAAAACCATCACTCCCCTACTTCCCCCAAATAATTGGTCAACTTAGGGGCTCCACTTCACCCAGTAAAATTGAGACCAAGGAGCAAAAATATTTTCCCTTTGGTTTTTCACTAAAAAAAAGTCAGAGGAAATCCTAAAATGTAATGGAAATAAACGGAAAAGTTGTAGATTTTTCCCCCCCAGCAATATTTAATAGCACAGTAATACAAGCTGCTTCAGGTCCTGTGTTAAATTGGTCTACGCAGTCAGTGCAATAAGGGCAAGGGTTTCCCAGCAAATGCGAATGGCCCAGCTGGCTGTCACGTCTCCAACCCGGGAACCTGGCACGGGGCACCGGGCTGCCACCCCGGCCCTGCGGGCAGACTCCGCTGCAATCTGTTTACTGGTGTCACTGGGGGGTTGTGGGTGTGCAAGCCGTGTCAAGTTCGACCTGTGGAAGGTGGGTGTGATTCTCCCTAATTATACCCCTTGGGAAGGGTTTACATGACCTAACACATCTAGCACATGAGAAGGCCATTCCCCTTGGTTTATATGGTTTGGTTAGCTGGCATGATGGGTTAGATGTGCGCAGACCCAAGCGACGATCTGGATGGAAAGAGTAAACACGATGAGTAACCCTTCATTCTGAGACACTGAAGTCATGCTTGATTTAGCAAGTGATAACTTGGTATTTCTTTGACAAATGCAGTCAGGAGATGGATGGATACAATACAACCGGCATGAGATGAGCAGACGGTTGTACTGAAGCCGGGGCTTCGGCGTCTTGTGTTGCAACTGCACCCGCAGCTCAAAATGCTGCTTCTGCGAATGGTTTCGGGGAAAGGCGCGCAGGTGAGACCAGGCACCGGAGCGGTGCTTGACACTTAGCACTTACGGTATTGGCAACCCTTTTGGCAGGCGTGCCACAAATCAGCCCCACACCCTGCCCAAGTGCCACTCTGATCTCCTTCCCCTGCCTGATCTGCTGCTCTGCTTTCTGCTCCCTGCCTGGTGCCACCTATATCCTCCCCAGCTTGTCTCATGCCTCACACGGGCTGCCCCTGCCCCAATTTGAGGTATTGCCCTAGGAGCCTATTGCTTTTGGCTTCGTTCTTGGTTTTCTACTGACCTTGGGCACCTTGCTTGTTTAAACTAGCTCTTTGGTGCAGGAGCTGATCCCTTATTATGTTTCTGTAGAGATTTTAGCACAACTGGGTCCCAATAAAAAGGAAATATTGGGCTCTTCTGCCTCCCTCTCCTACCTATTGATCAGCCACAATCCAGCCTTAATTATCTGAGCGTGACAACCCTTCGGAGAGGTAAGCAAGCATTAATATACCCATCTTATCCAGCTTAATATACCCATTTTATCCAGCTTAATATACCCATTTTATCCAGCTGGCAGAGCACTGAAGCTAAGTGCCATCACTTAAGTCAGCGGCAGAACTGGCGAAGGGACCCAGGAGTCCTGAAACCCAAGCCTGACTTGAACCATAAGATTGTGGTTGATGTTTCCGGGCACTTTATGAACCCCCAAAAGAAAATGCAAAAATTGCAGATAAAGGGAGACATGTGTGATGGGTTGTGGGTTTTTTTTTTGCAAAGCCTGAACTCATCCGTGTGTTGCACGGTGGAGCCCTGGTCTTAGTCTCTGCTACTCCCTTGTTTGCTTTGCTCAACTCAAACAGGAAACCACCCAGTCTTTCATGGTTGGTTTGACGGGACGTGAAGAATCGCACCCCGGTGTGAGAGCCTGGTGACGTCAGCGGGATGTCCCACCCTGCTGCAAGGGCTCTGGAGTCTTCCTGCTTTTAAGGGTCATTGAAGTTACCAAGAGCAATGTCAGGAGGAGATTTTCTGCTGGCATTTATTTACAGCTCTTGTGACTTCCCTGCTTCACTCCTACCTGGGGCCTCTAGCACCAACACACAAAGCTTGGCTACTTAAGCTTGCAGTCTAAGCCTGGTTCCTAGCATCACCTCCCTTGGAAACCCGTTCCAGATTCAGCCGTGCAGGGTCAGTGATGCTGAGTGTCTCCTTCTCCTGCATCCTAGACGGGGGTTTGCATTGGGTGTGGAGAATACAATCCTGTTTCATAGACATTTAGACATTAGGGCTGGAAAGGGACCTCGGAAGATCCTCGAGTCCAGCCCTCTAAATGTTGACGTAAAGCTGCATGGAAGATCTCTGCTTTCCTTCTCAGTGCCCAGCACCAGAGACCAAGTGCCTCATTCTTCTTTGTCTTTTACATCTGTACAGAAAGAGCAAAAAAACACGAGATATTTTTGGTTTGGTTTTTCACTGAAAAAAAAAGGGGGGGGAAAAACTCAAAGGAAATCCTAAAATGTATTGGGATTTCATGTATCCAGGTTGTAACCATAATGGTCTAGAGGAAAAGGCAATCAGGACTCATAGTAGAGATGATATCTTCTATTAGACCAACAAGATTTTTGCAAAAAAAAAAAATCCATTTTAATTTGCAACTAAAGAAATTAATTTGCAATTCATTTTCTATTTGAATGTGCAATGAAATAAATTAATTTGCAATTCATTTTCAATTTGAATGTGCAATTAAATAATTTTTTTTGCAAAAATCTTGTTGGTCTAATAAAAGATACCATCTCTACGATGAGCCCTGATTGGGGTTTCCTTACATATCAAGTCTGGTGTCAAACACCACCAATCAAAATGGCACTGACATAAACCACTTTGCACAGATGCAGGCGGCTGGAGAAGATGCAAAGAAATAAAAATCAGCCCTTTTCCTTCCTACCCCCTGCTTGTCTCTGAACTTAGATACAACGGTGAATGGCTTTGTGTGAACAAGGAGAGATTAGATGGAGACAAAAATGTGGATAGACACACCCAGATACGCACGGAAATGGACACTGAACATTTCTTTATGTCCTTCTGGTCCTGGTGATGCTCGTTATCCCCCTCGCCAAGGAAACCTCTTGGGAGCGAGCTAGTGAGGGTGTCTCTGGTAAGGATCGGGATGCCCAAAAAGCAACAAGGCAGGAAACCATTAGCAAGGTGCCGGTGGAGGAGCTATTTCAGTGCCTAGGCCACGTGAAGATGCATGAAGGCAAGGCCCTGTCAGACGGTGCATCCTGATCACGGCTCTACACCCATCTGTCAAATAAGCAGCTAAAGCTCACAGCTCGGGGCCTGTTGACTCACCAGGACAGCTCAGGATGTGTAACCTTGTCGTCCTCTTAGCAGAAGCTATTTCTGTCTCCCAAGCAAACAAGGGGGCAGCTTTGGGGAAGCCGATGAAAAATGGCTTTGTGGCTTCCCCGGAGAAAAGCCTCACTTAAGCCCAATGCAAAGAGGTGATCACCAGCCTCTCTGTCTTTGATCTGCTGGATCCGAGACCCGGCCCGGTCCAAAATCGACTGACGAATACCGGGGTACTAACCTCAGGCAAACAAATTAAGCAAGCCTGGCAGAGGGCCTAGCTAAGCTGAAAGCATCTTGAGACGTGGCCAGCTCGAGCGGAGCATTCTGTTGTTGTTTTTTAGGAGCGCGATTCATTAAGACCAGGAGTTGGGCAAGTTTCCTCCTTTTCATCAAGCCAATGTACTCCTCTGCTATTGAAGAAGGGGAGGGAGGAGGTGAAGGGAAAGAAACCCTGGAAAATAAAACTTGTTTGGCATTGCTGCCTTCCACCCATTTGCATTTCATTGTGGAAGGCTGCATTAGCCCGAACTTTATTCTGCTCTGATGTTTTCCATTCGCATACGGTTCGTTTTAATGACAGGGGAGTTATAGAGATCTACTAATTTCATTTTCCTGAAGGTTTGTTAATAATTATACCTTGATTTTACACAGCGCTCTTCACCCAGATGCCTTGAGAGTGTGCGTTTTGAATGCACCATTGTTATTATCCCCATTTTAAAGAAGGGCAAACTGAGGCACAGTTTGGATGAGGTAACCAGTGGAAGAAGTAGGAAGAGATCTTTCTTGGGCTCTTTTTTCCCCCGCTCTGCCATTTCTTTCTAGTGTCTTTATAACAGAAACTCTTTGCCAGCAGGAAATGCCTTACGTGCCTATCCCAGCATCTCAGTGAGGGCAGTGAGAGTCCACCATAATCTGAATAATTAGCAATAATTAATCTTTGGAGTTTAAATTACCTCCCACCTCTATCTCACTGAATGAAAGCACTGGCAAGGGTTTTATTTCAGAAGCATGCACATTTTTGTGTAGTTGGTGCATTTTTCATGTGAATTTAGCATCTCTGAAAGTGTTGGACCCGACACCCTGGAGAACGAAATCTTTTTCCCTCCCAAAGGGACTATCTTTAATAGAAGCAAGTTGATTTGCCTACCAAATGGCCTCACCAACCTGCTTCTAACCTGACTTGGAGGATTTTGTGTTCTGCTTAGATGCTTCTTTAACACTTCTGAGCTCTTTGGTCCTTCGCGCTGCTGCCTGTGGGGTTGCTTAGGACTCAGTCTTCGGCTCATGCCCATTTTGAGCTGATCGGAAGTGGCCTTCAGAGCATGTCTTATAGCATGGTTTCCACGATGTCGAACCTGCTCTAAATTTTATGCCAGCCTCCAGAGGCCAGCGTTCATTTTCTCCTGCAGATGGATTTGAGCCGACGATACAGAACGGTGCAATAAAGGCTCCCTTGCATAAAGCATCTTCCTTGCTACATGCAGAGGAAGAGAAATTGCAAATCATGAAAAGCAGTCTCTGGTAAGATGCAGAATCAGTGAAAGATAAAGATCCCAAACATCCCACCACTGGAGACCCTATCCATTGGTTTTCATCAGTATGTTTAAAGGGGCTCATTACCATGATCACTGTTTTACACACAGGGAAACTGAGGCACAAGGCTGACATAGGCACACAGGAGGCCACCAGCAGGTTGTGGAGCAGCTCCCAGAATTCATTGCTGTGTCCACTCGGCAACTCTGCCGTCCCCCATCCAGGGAAATCCTTCAAGTAAAATTTGGGGAGAGGAAGAAGGTCAGAGTAGTAAAGACAAAGAATAGATACAGCTGGAAATGCTTTTCTTGCCCCTCCAAAGAAGAGAAACGGAGAAAAATAAAACTAATTTTCATTTTCACCAACATTTTTCTTTGGCATTTGCCCAGTTTGTCAGAAATGTCTATCCCCCCTCCCCACCTCCCTGCCCAATTTCTCAAAAAAGTCAAAATATTTGCATTTGGAAATGATGGGGAAACTATAAAACCTGTTTTATTTTCAGTTTGGGGCAAACACAAGTTTTGGGGAGAGAGGAACTTCTCAACAGTATGGATTTCTTTCTTTTTCCAGAGTAAACCACCTGATCCTACAGAAGCTTTTGCAAATGTTTATTTTGGAGGGGAAAAAAAGGGGTTTTGTTCAAAAAATAAATATTGAGCGTGAAACATCTCTGCTGTTTCTAGGTTGAGTTTTCCATTGTTATTTGACCCGATGCCTGGGAAGGAAAATCTACCGGGAGAAAGCTCCTATAGTAAGACGGGGACTAGGAAAACCTGAGTCTTAATTCCCCGCTACTCAAATAGTCCCTTGGATTTGACTTTGAGTCAGTCACTTCATATTGCTAGGCTCAGTTCCCTTCTAGGATGGGAATAATCACGATCCCCTCCGCTCTTACCCATAGAAGTTGTGAGGATAAATCATGGTTTTGACACATTCCCATAATTATGGGAGAAGCATGACGTTTATCTGAGGAAGCCGGCATGGAAAGCACTCTCCCTGCTTGATAAAAATAGAAATAAATAGACTGGAACTGAAACTGGAACCAATTGCCCCAAATGCCTCATCTCCACATAACCAGAAACCCACATGGAGGCGGAGCAAACCCAGCAAACGAGCTATAAAATCCATGTTGTGAAGCCGTCACGACCACCCCTCCCGGGTTCTTGGTACCGGTTTTGCAAAGGTCAGCTGCCCCGGGAGGGGCTAGGCCTGGATTTGGGGCTGTGAATGTCCCCCTGGTATTTATTTCTGCGGTTCCCTCCCCCGTGTAACTCCGTGCGCGTTGACCGCATTCTTCTTTGAAACAAAAAAAGCTTCCAAATGCGCTCGGAAATTGCATAATTAGTTTAGCATGGTGGCTGCAGTGACAAAAAGAGGCAGGAACCGAGCAAGGAGCACAAAGGGCTGGCTGGGTTTCTTGAGCCCAAGGGAAAATCCTGCCCCTGAAGGTTGGCCTCTCGCCTCGATTTTGCTCTCCCTGAAGTCAACGGCAAAAAATCCCACTTGCTTCTCCTATATTCCTGTCTCTTGGCTCTTCAAGTTTGGGGCACAGGGGGTTGTTCCTCTTTTGGAGGAGGAATAGAAACCTTCCAATGGGGAGTTCTGGGGCGAGGGAATGGAAATAGTCATTGGGGATCAGCCCAAACCAACAGCTCAGGTCTGAACACATCTGAGGATGCCGAAAACAGCCACTTCAGACCATCACCGGCAACGGCACGGGAAAATATCCAAAACACCGGGCACGTGCTATAACATGCCATGTGTAAAAGCAGGGAAGCAGCCGGTAATACCTGCTCAGAACCACTCACCCGGCTGATGGGGGAGGCAACAGAAAACAGCAGACAAGGAATTAATACTACATTATGGAGATGTGTCTATTAAAATGAATTTATAGATTTCATAGACATCAGGGCTGGAAGGGGCCTCAAAGATCATCGAGTCCAGCCCCCTGCCCCAGGGGCAGGGAGTCAGCTGGGGTCAAAGGATCCCAGCAAGATAAGCGATATGAATTTGATCCCACGTCTAGGTGGTCACCCCTGGTGCCAGTTCAGGAGTGCGGCGTGGGGCATGGAGTAGATCCAACAAGTGGGTGAATCCTAATGGGGAAAAAAGACCCCGGGGGAAAAGTCCTTGCATGTCTTCACATGGTGCAACATTGCCCTGGACCAAGAAACCCAAGCTGTAACGCTGCATGGATTTGCAATCCAGTGCAAATCCAGCTAATTCATTTTAACAATCAGGAAAATCAGCCAAAAAAATCCTACCACCTTTTATGTTCCAAGCGGTATCGTAAGCAAGCGTGCAATACGTTTGGTCAGCTCTGTAACGAGTGTCTGGAAAATGATGGATGGTGGGGATGCTGTTCTCCGAATGGATTTGGGCAGTGACCTTGTCTCTCCCTCCCTCCAGCCTCTTTTGATCAATGGTAATAAGAAAGAATAATTCCCAGCGCAACAGTCATTACTGGGTGAAACGCTATGGCCTGTACTATGCAGGAGGTCAGATTAGATGATTATAAGGGTCTGTCTGGCCTTAAAAACATTACACCCGGACCCATGGCACAATCAGCTCCACATCTTCCAGGGCTCTGGAGGAACCTGGTTCAAATTCATCTCTCGCCAGATTGCGGCAAAGACCATAATGAAACGCCGCTTTCAGACAGCTGCTTTCTGACCAGCCTCCCGAGAAGAGACTGCTCACGCCACGAGAAATAATCAGCCCCGTGTCCTAAATTCGGTCTGGCTAATAGCAGACACATGCGGCCCTGGGAGAAGGAGCCGGCAGCAGGTCCAGGGATGCAGGAAGGGGATGAGATTAAAGAAGGGTGGAAAGAAGAAGTCATATTTCACTTGCCTGCTGATCCCCTGGAACTGGGCAATAGATCTTCCTGTATGTTCAACACGTGGCTCTAATTCCAGCCCCGACTATGTTCTTCCCCTAATAAATCCCTGCACCCTCGAATCCAGCCTTGTCTTCATTGAAGTTGGGTTTGTACAAAACAGGGAGAGGGAAGAAAATAGTGGGGTAGGAGCAGCAGGCATTGATTTTTTTTTTCTTTTTTTTTTAGCGGCCTTTATCCTCTGTAATAATCTCCTCTAAATTTCAAGTACCAGCTGATAACATGTGGGTCTTATTTACATCCTTTTCACATCTGAACTAGATGGCAGATAGAGCAGCGCTGCATTGGAAGCATGTTTGTGACTGCTATTGATTTAAAAATGCTTTTAATATAATGAATGCAAGGCTCTCATACTCCATCTGCAACTGCCCGAGGTGGATTTCAATTTTAGGCAGCGTGATCCATATTCTTAAAAGTGTTTTGCTCCCTTTTTTTTACAGAGCAGTTCCTCACCAAGAGTTTATTGGGCTAATGATTCAACGGAGTAATTTCAAACTCGTTAAAGAGTTCCTAATTGCCTAGAACAACTCTTTGGAAAAAAAATAGTGTGTTTTTTTTTAATTATCTCCATCCTGCGGTTTCACTAATCTCAATACGTTCATATTTAATACAGCAAATAATTTCATTGCTGCCAGCCCCAGAGATTGGCATGGTTTTGTTATCTCTGCCACTAAGGGTAGTTAAATATTTCAGGAGGAAAAGGGTTGTTTGGGGGCAAAAAAGTGTTTTATCCATTTTATTTTATTTTTTGGAAAGACATGCTCTTTTTTGTCAAAACCCCCACAAAGTATCAGTCAGAAATCCCAAAATGTTTCAGTTTTGAAATGTAACAAAGTAATGTTTCTTTCATGGAAAAACTCCCGACCAAAATGAAAACTCCTCATTTTTTGTAAATCGTTTCAAAACAGGAGGAGACACAATGTCCCGGCCAACTCTTCTCACAAAACGCCAAAGCTCGTGTCTACACGAGATGCTGACTTGTGCACACACAAGTACTAAATGACTGCACAGTAACCGGCGTTACTGCACGGTAGCTCGTTACTACTGCGCAGTGGTGTCACATCCTGCTTCGTCAAGACGTGGCCACTGAAAACACCCCCAAATTAGACCCAATGGGCGCCAAAAGACCTCCACACTTTATCAGGAGCAGGCAATAAAGACCCCAGTGCTTGAGATCTCTGGGCAATGATATGCATCTATATGAGCACCTATGTTTCCATGAGCATTGCTGCGCAGCACGTGCTGTCTACATCCCCTTTTAAAAAGAGGAGCAAAGGCCAATGCTCCTAGGCTACATGTTGCTTTCTAATAATCCATATGTCAGCAAAGTTACTCTGGATTTGCTTTGCATAAAGCCAGAATCTCCTCTGGATTTATCATTTCCAGACGGCCCCTTTGCACTAGCTTGTCTGGAGCAAAGGGGCCATAGCATCAGCATGTGACCCCTATCCCTGTAAACAGGTCCAGAACAAGGGGATCGTGCATCAGACCTCTTCTGTCCGTTCTGCACAGCCTCCAATAAAGCTTTGGCTACAAGCAGGCATTTTTCACTAGACCGAAGGAGAGAGGAGAGACTATGTTGGGGCAGATCAGGGTCTGGCCTGGGTTTCTAGGGTTGCCAACCCTCCAGGTTTGCTCTGGAGTCTCCAATTAAATAGAAATGTCTAGGAGGCTGCTGAGAGGTTTGCTCTGGAGTCTCCAATTAAATAGAAATCATAGGGCATTCATTAAAATAAATATGAAATGTTGAATCCAATTTATACAGTACTCCCATGGGTCTTTACAACGCAATCGTCATGTGCATTTGCCTTCCTGGCGTAAAGTCTGCGCACCATAATTAATGTCACTGCGTCACGTGACGAAACCTCCTGGAATAGATCCAAACAGAGATAGCAATCCTACTAGACCCTGATACTTCTTGATCGCAGAAATGCCCAATAAAGAGGATTGCACAGTGTACAGTGTTGCCCTTGCCAATACTGGGACCAAAGAGGCATCTTTTGAACCAAAATGCTGCAGGCTCTCAGTGCGAGTCCCTTCAGCCAATGTGAGAAATAAATAACAAAGGACACCTGCTATCTGAATAGGAAACCTAACTTGTATCTAACATTTTTCACTCATAAACTGGAAAAAAGATTTCAAACGAGGTTGGTCTTGTTATTAGAGCTGACGGAAACACTTTTAAAGAAACTTTTTTTTTTTTGCCATAAATGGTGATTTTATTGAAACCAAAAAGGCTACAATATTCAATCCCTTACAAATTTCCCCCAAAAAACCCAATTTTCGACTTTTAAAAAATTTTCTCCCATTCTTAGTGTTTCTTTTTCTGTCTTTGAGTTCCCCACTTTGTTCCAGGTTTTCCATTCTGACTTTTTGCTTATTAAGGTAAGATTTTGAACGAGAGCCAGCATGGCTTCATCATGGGCAGGTCTTGCCTTACCAACCTCATCTCCTTCTATGACCAGGTAACTCGCCACCTGGGCACGAGAGAGCAGGTGACATTGTATACCTTGACTTCCCAAAGGCCTTTGGGTCCTATCCTGCAGCCAGTTTCTCACCCACCTGACCGTCTCAGAGTTAAGCCCACGATCCTCCAATTTTCTCGCGAGGACTTCATGGGATGCTAGATCAGAGAGTCGTAGTGAATGGATCTGTGTCGTCCTGGTGAGAAGTGGGCAGCGATGTCCCACAGGGGCAGGTGCTCCGTCCAGTACTTTTCACCATCTTTATTAACGATTTGGATGTGGGGGTGAAGAGCTCGCTGGCCACATTCACGGATGACACCAAGTTATGGGGAAGCATGGTCACACTTGAAGATAGGCTACAGGTACAGGTGGATCTGGAAAGGCTGGCAAGTTGGGCGGATCGGGATCTGATGAAGTTCAACATCAAGAAACCTAAAGTGCTGCACCTTGGCACGAGCAACCCCCAACACATCTACAGACTTGGTGGCACCAAACTGACCAGCACCATAAATGAAAGGGACCTGGGTTAATAATAGACCACAGTATGAATATGGGCCAGCAGTGCGATGCTGTGGCCACGAGGGCAAATAATACTGTGGCGTGCATCCACCGATGCATCTCCAGCAAAACCGAGGAGGTGATTCTCCCGCTCTACTCGGCATTGGTGAGACCGCAGCTGGAGGACTGTGTCCAGCTCTGGGCACCGCACTTTAACAAGGATGTGGACAAGCTTGAGAGAGTCCAAAGAAGAGCCACCCGTACGATCAGAGTCGTACACGGCAAGTCATCCGAGGAAAGACTGAGGGACCTGGGACCCTTCAGCCTGAGGACAAGAAGGCTGAGAGGGGACCTGGTAGCAGCTCACTACTATGCTAGGGGGGTACATCAAGGGCTCGGTGAGCAACTGTTCACCAGGGCATCCATGGGGAAAACCAGGAGTAATGGCCACAAACTCTTGGAAGACCGATTCAGGCTCAACATTAGGAAAAACTTCTTCACGGTCAGGGTGTCCAGACTGTGCAATAAGCTCCCTCCAGAGTTGGTGCAATCACCTACCCTGGAAATCTTGAAGAAGAGACTGAACGGTCACCTTGCTGGGGTCACTTGACCCCCAGCTGTCTTTCCTGCCCAGTGCAGGGTGCTGGACCCGATGATCTTCCAAGGTCCCTTCCAGACTTACAGTGTATGTTGTATGTTGTATTTGCATGTTGTTTTGAGTTTTCTTCATTGCTTCAGTTGAAAAAGGTAGGTAATATCAAAATACAATCCTGTCTTTTTTGCCATAAAGCTTTCCATTTTGACATTTTCACGATGAAATCTATCACAAGCCCAAGCAGAACTTGCTCACACTTTCTTGAATGGCATTTTTTCAGAATTTTCATTCTACGAAAAACTTTGAAAGGTTGCACTTTGCTCCCAATTTGCTACAAAGCAAAGCTTTGACAACATCCCACGTGGTTTTTTGGGGGAACAATCATGCCAGTTTTCTGTTCAAATCATTCTCCTTAGTTTACAAATAGTGAAAATGAGGCACAATGAGATATAAATTGTTCCACACTGGGTCACACAATCCACCAAAGCAAGAGGCAATAATTAGACTCATTTCTCCTGAGTAGTATCCGTTCTGTTGCCTTGATATTTCTAATATATTGTCAATTGACTGTGAAAGGGTGGCAGCTCTTCATTCAAAAAAAAGATCAAGTTAGGCTTGCCTGTATCCTTAACTTACGTCATGGTGCCATGCATTTGATTTTTTTAATGTCATTATTTATTTATTTATTGCCCACCCCTGAGGCTGGAGCTGCCACCCGTCTACGTTTTCAGCTCTAATTCTGAATTTCCTTCAGTGAGATTTGAGGCAGACCCTTTGCCTTGCTTAGTTTTCTGTGGTTGAGGGTATGAGATCATATCAAAACGGGCCTGCGTTTTGATCTGGCTCTGCAGTGTGAGGATCGTGGGTGGGGAGGGTAGAATAAAACAGAAACCCTGAAGGCAAACCATGCTGTCATTTATTTATGAATGAGCAAAAGTATCATGTGGGGAAGTTCTCATGTACAGACACCGCCAGGGCACTGGGAATTGGTATGTTGACAGAAATTTTGGACCGGGTTCTCTTTTTCATTTCTCCCAAACTATCTGGGTATTGCGTGGGAGTGGAAAAACCACTGCAGAGCTGGGAATGGTTTCTTCTCAGCATATCTGGAACCATGACGTTTCTGGAGTGAACCCACTTGTATAAGAGTCTGAGGCCAAGTGAACTCCAGAAAGGTCAGATTTCTCTGCTAGACTCTGAAAGAAGGGACTGGTGGGCAGTACTGTGTTGTCTACCTTCTCCTCTTCAACTACCCTCTTTCACTGCCTCTAATGGTATAACTCATCCAGCCCATCCCCATTTGTGCATGAACTTTTCTAGCCCCTAGCGATCTGTTCACACACAAACCTTCACATGCACCGCAGACGTCCTTCCCTCTCTGTCTACCGATGGCTAGACAATGATATTGAAAGATTTGCTTTTAGGAACTGGCTTGTAGGAAATGTAGATATTGCATTAGAAGAATGGTTCAGGGTAACAGTAAGGATTAAATAGTTTCTAAAAGTCTGTGACAAAGTTTCCTTCAAGGCGTACTGGGCACGTCTACACGAGACGCTTACTGCGCATTAGCCTAATAACACTGCGCAGTAGTGTGGTGGTTAAAAACTGTGCTAATAGCCTAGTGCACATAATAACTATGCCCTGGCACTACCACGCAGTAACTCTAGGTACTGAGCATTTAGTTAGTGCTTTATTAAGCAAGTACTAAACTAAATGTGCAGTATCTAAGGCACATTAATGAATGTGTAGACATGCCCACTGTGCCTGAAGCTAGCAGACAAACAGGCTGGAGAAATTAAAAACATGAACAGTATACACATAACATGAGATAAGGTGGCATTAGGGCACAGTGATCAGCTGCAGAGCCCCTGGGATTTCCAGTTTTGGTGGACAGACCAAATTAGGAGTCTGGTGCATGCCCAAATTAAGACACCAGTAAAAGACAAAATAAAGCGGTGTGCATGTGCTGGGTTTGTTGGAAGAATGGAATATGCTGATAGGACAGAATGCGGACAGTAAGACGGCCACAGGGAAGCCAATCAATGGTACCTGGAAATGAAGTCATTGGAGGAGAAAGAAGGCAAAAGCAGGGATTTCAGAGCAGCAAAAGGTCCCCGAGGGGGGAGCCCAAGACCACCATGCACAGGGGGCACACTACCAGCCCATTTCACCCACCCCACTGGGGGAGTGGGCCTCACCCCTCGACCTCCAGGCTGCTGACATCTGACATTTAAGAGAGGACCACAGGGTGAAGCTTGCATACTGGCCAGCTGTACCTTGCCTCTGTGACAGCCCTAGGGCTGGTAGATATAGAATCAGGGGTTGAGGGGTGTTATTTTGTTTGCTTTGCCTGTATTATTCTTATTTTCTATCACTGTATATGAATAAAATTTGCCTATTATCAAATGGAAGAGGTCTTGGTCAGTCTGAGGGTTTGGACCCACCCAGAATAAGGTACCTGGGTCATAACTCCAGTACCAACATCTACCGGGATAAAAGACACATTTTTGCTGGTGTAACTCACATTCCTATATGCTGGTATAAAGTATTCTGGGATCTAGAGCAGACAAACAGCAATCAGGGGTAGCCACACAGACAGTAAGCTGCTCTTTCAGTGCAATGAGGTAGTAGAGGAGGAAGTCATTGCCTGTACACTTGGTACCTCTATTCAAACTAAGGACAGACAATACACTGATACAGCTCTCGCTGGTATACCCCTAAGTCTTTCTAGGTAAATCTATACCAGTCTGGAGGAAGGTCATTCAGGGAAGGGTTTTACATCATCTCCCCACTTCTTCTTTTTATATCAATGTTAGGGTTGCGAACCCTCCAGGATTGCCCTGGAGACTCCAGGAATTAGATCCAAGTCTCCAGGAGACTGCTGAGAGTCATCCCTGAGATAAATGATAGGGCATTCATTAAAATAAATATTAAATGTTGAATCTGATGTATACTGTAGTCCAGTAGGTTTTTAAAATGTCATAGTCACATGCATTTGTCTTCCTGACGTAAGGACTATGCACCACGGTCCATAACTGATATACACAAGCATTCGGGCACATTGGCATTGTGCGTCATGGGCATGTTGGTGTGCCAGAAACCCCCTGGAATTGGTTCAGAGTTGGCAACCCTAATCCATATAAATACCAATTATTTCACAGTCAATATGTCATCCATATTGCTTCCTTACCATTCTCACTTAGCTATACCTGCAAGATTGTAATTCAACCTCATTTTAGCTCTTTCCTGTTGCAGCACTCTGTCCTTCTCTCTCTGCCGATTCCCTTAAAGCCCATGCAAGCCTGTGAAAGAGTTCACGGCATAGCTCTGCTCAAGCTGACAACCACTTCCTCACTTGAGACACTGCCTCGGTTTTGCCCAGGGGGCTTACATGTCTCAGCAGGCCTTTCTTGGACTGAATTTGGAGCAAACAAAGAAATCTAAGGGCCGCTGAAGTTCACCAGCCTCCATGTTTCGTAGCAAACATCCTGCACAGGGCGAGGGAGCGACTGCTGAAGCCAGCCGGGGAGGATGCGTGTCCTCAAGCCCTTCACCTCCGTTGATGGCATCACCAAGCCTGGAAAGCTGAGAATGGTTTGGGGGAAAACTGAAGGAAACCAAGCCCCGAAAAGAAAATACACACGCCGTTGCTGGATTCAAAATGAAGCGTAAAGCATTGGACACAGACTGCATTTTGCCCTGTACCACGAACATCCCATTTTCCATTTCAAAAAATCCTCCTCGGCTTGCCTTGCTTCTGACTGTGCAGCCCCTCGTGAATGGGCACCTATGTTCTACCTGGAAGGACAGCCCTTGCTAAATGTTATGGTTTGGAAGGATCCTAAACAAGCCTGGAAAACCTTAGCTAATTCAATTAGGGATTGGGGTCCTGCTCTTTGAGGCTGCCACCCACTAGAATCGAGGAGAGGATGAAAAGATAATTATTTGTCCTCTTTGAGTGAAACTTTTTTTTTTTAATTCTGCTTTCCAGAAGTAAAAAAAATAAATAAAAATACAGCAATTTTCACTGCAGCTTCCATATCCTAACCCAGGAAGGTTTACTAGGGTCAGGGAAAGACTCCACGCATTCACCTAGCCCTGTTAAATCTGGTGCTCTTCTTCTGATCTAGTTCTCCTCCTCCCTAGATTTTGCTTTACTCCTTTCTTTTCCTTCTGTTCCCCCTTCCAGCTTGACCAAGGCGCAGGTTTGGTTTTAATGCACAAGCAAAATTCATCCTCTGTGGGGAGGAGAAGAATAAAGGTGAAATCCCAATGTCAGGTCAGTTGGGTTTTTGCTGTTGGAGAAACTGAGGCACCACACTTCTGACAGAGAACCCAGCTCAGAGGCCCGTGCTTAGTCCAGATCCTGCTTTATGGAGAAATGTTTTCTTATTAGGAAGAGGGGAGCTTGCAGGGGTGCAAGGTCTGGGTTTTGTCTCTCTTTAGCAAGGTGCACTTATACTTTGCAACCTGTTGTATTGCCAACAGAAAAAAATAAAAGTGTGGGGGAAGTTAGAAATAGGGGAGAAAGCATTCATGTTGCCTCTAAAGGATGTGAGCCTTTGCTCGCTCAGGTGAGATGTACAGTTCAGACCCCCTAGGCATGCCCATCACGGTTGGTGATAAGGTTGAGCCCCCGAGTCAAGGAGCCAAACCAAGAAAAAGAGAGAGGGGAGGGAAAAATGAAATGGGGAAAATGAACAGGCCAAAACTAAAAAAAAAAAAAATGGAAGGAAAAGAAAAACTCAGGTAGAGTTGGCAGAGACCAGGAGCAGACAGACGATGGAGCGGGGGGAACTGGAAAAAAGATGGGGAAATGCAATGCAACAAAAGCAGACACTGAGGGAAAATGAGAGACTGGCAAGAAGGGAGTTAATGAGAGCCAGAAACACAACAACGGTTGGAGAAATGTTGATTTTATTTAGCATTAATTGCAGGAAAGAGCCTATAAAGTGTGGTAAAAAAATTATTAAGTACCCTGCGCAATGCCAGCTCTGTGCCAGCTGCCCCTCCAAAGCAGGTGTATTATTCCTAGTTCCCTAGGTATAAATAAATAATTGCTTTTCCATGTCTTTTTATGATGCCATTTCATTATTTTTTACTGCTATATTGTTAAAGGCTCTGACTCCTCCAGAATAAAATCTGCAAATCTGGAGATTAGCCTGAGCGAGGGAGACCGAATTAGGATATTGGGTTCAGCCGAAGGGGTCTGTGCCTCATCTCCCACCCACCAAGAAGCCAAGCCAAGCCCTGAACCCCCTGACTAAAGTATAATCACAGCAGTTACGACACCTGCCAGGCATTTATATTGGCATACAACTCCATCTGCATTTCTGTCTCACTTGTCTCGGATACTTCCAGCCAAAATTTAGATGGGGGAGGGATATGGGGGGAAAGATGTCCGTGTTCTTCTCGAGTTTCGGCAATAATTTTCTGCTCAGACTATCAGTGGTAAGATAATTGTCCTCAATATAATCAAGCTTCGGCATTGACAATTTTAGTTAAGATAAGTAGGCAGCACGTGCTTGTCATGGGCATTGCCCATCTCCATACTTGCAGATTTATTTCATCAAGGGACAGTCCACCAAACAAGGAATTAAACCTTGCGATGCTTTCAATGACTATTCTCTAAATGCTCAATGCAAACCCTGCTTCACAAAAATGCATGGCTGGAGAGGGACTCTAGAGTCACATATTTTCCACAAAAAAAAAAACAACCCAAAATACTACAAGCAAACAATGGTTTTATGCTGTTTTTGTGGTTGGGGTGATTTTTTTTTTCTTGCTCATCAGAAAGTTGTGTACCTGATCACAAACCAGCAGGTAGCTGGTTTTACTATTCACCCTCTATTCAGCTTTGTACTGTTTCAATGAGTCTAACCCTAGTTCCAGTCCTCAGGACGTGGAGCATTCAGGAATACCAATAAATTTGTGCTGGCTGTTCATTTTTTAGACCCATTCAAAAATACCTGCACAAGCTGCAACATACCCCTGGCTCAGAGACCCAATGTTATATGGAGTACTAGGTGATGCATCGCAATGGAGACATCTCTGCCCACTGGGGTCCTGTCTTGGCAGAATCCAGCATTGTAGAGGAGGAAAGGAGAGTCATCCCTACCCAGTTTAAAAGCAAAAAGTGTTAGGCTGGTATTTTTATTGACCCCCATATTCCATCAGCAACCTCAAAGCCTTTATTCTCTCACAGCGGTCCCTGAGATACTTGGGTGTCTCTACATTTTGCCCAAGAAATCAAGTTAAAAATGAGGTTGGGGGGAAAGAAGTGATTTCTGTGTCATTAAGGCACTAAATGTCCATGCCATGCTCTTAGCATCCCCAAGCTCAGAGTTGGTGCTGATGCAGTAACATCTGCATCCATTCTCCATGCCAAGCTGGTGTTTTTTTCCAATACTTGGTATCCCCTGACATGCAAGTAAATCTCCAAAGGGAAACACTACATCATAATTTTTGACCCAAAAGGTAATCCTGAGCAGTACGTTATAGCAACACCTGCAGTGCACCAAAGCCGTTCCAGCCAAGACTACTGTTAATACAGCAAAGGGCTCCCATTACCCCCTTGGGGAGCCTGCAGACCAACGTGAGCTAATAAGCTACAAGGCAGGAGGTTTATATCACTTCACAAGTTCATGTCACAAGGCAGTGAAAAGGCAGGGCACATGAGCAGTGGATGTGCCCGTAGCAGGGAAGTCGAATGGCAAAAGCTGGCATTGTAAAGCGCCACGACAAGAGATAGGAAATAGCATCAGGGTGGAAGCAAGGGCTCATGCTCAGGCTTTGGACCAAAGGGAACAAGCCACTTCAAATGAGGCCGTATGTGGGGATACAGAGGGTGAGCTTCATCTCATTCACGAAACACTGCTAGAGACAAAAACATCAGGTTTTATTACTGTTCTCAAAAAAAAATTTTTAAACTGTTTTTTCATGTCCAGCTTTCTTCTGCTTCTTTATTGTAAAGGTGAATGGTAGGCACCACATCGGTAAATCCGAGGGTCCCCAAAGCATTAGCAAAGGACTTCTTGCCTCTCTTCTTTATTTGTTGGATTTATGGCCTGCAAGCATGAATAACCTTGCTCGAGCCATGCATTGTGAAAGCTTCTCTTCCACCCCCCCCATTTTAACAGCCTTGTGGACATACCTCATTTCTGCAACACACTATGCCTGAGCCCGTGCAGCCCGGATAACACGCATGACCCTTGGCAGCCCTTTCTGTGCCGGTTCAGAGCTCATACACAAGTATCCTAATGCTCTTGTTATTAGAAGTATCGCCCACTATTTCCAGTCCCTTTACCCATGCATACAACTGGAAAACGTCAGGGAGCTACGCCAGAATAGCCATTCCTGCCCAATTCCCTGTGTGGATACTCTCATTGCAGCAAAAATTATTTGGAAGCGAGAGGGTTAATCAGGAAGAGGGACCCTGCAATAAATGCATACTCTTTTGTCACCCATTTTAATTTTCCCATATAGAAATGCTCTAAGATATTGTCTATTCCTGGGCCTTCCCTGGTTACACCATCTAATGCCATGATAGACGCTGCACTCAGGGGTACAACCACCATGCACATCCTAAAATAACCTTGACCCTAGCTAGAGCTCTAGTGAGTTTAGCTCACCTGATCCAGCTTTTTCTTGGTATGATGAAATAGCGTGACATATTTCAGAGCATCCTCTGTGTGTGTTTGTCAAGGTCAGAGACGTCCCTACAGGGCTTCAGAAGCAGACAGGATTGCTGATGCAGGATCTCCGAGCTATGGAAATAAGGCTGGGACAGTATAAATAAAGCTGCATTAGCGAGAGAGAGCATGAGCAGGTATTAGACATCTGTCTGCCATGGAATATTCCTGCAGTATTTGGGTCTGTGGTTTATTTTACTAGTGGTGACTAGTTCAAGCCACATTTAGTCAATAAATATGAGATATGAGGTCACTCCACCATTGAGCTGTTACCCTGTCTACATATTTCACAGCTGGGTAGTAACCTTTTAACTAGCGTCTACCTCAGTGGGGAGTCTCCATTAAAAAAGAGCCAGGATCCATTGGTCATGGTGGGGGATCATGAGACAGAAACACCAACGAGATTTTGGAAGAGAGCAAGTGGGACAAAAATAATGCCTTTGGCTTCGCTCTTCTGTCTGCTCCCACCCAGGTAACTCTCCAGCGGGGCTACAGGTGCCCTGAAGTGCATTTAAAAGAGGTGCCCACCTTGCTTCCTGGATCCAGCCTGGACACAAAAAGAGATGAATGGCATAGGAGCTCTGCTTTACACGTGTTGTATTCTCCCGTTTGGTTTCCAGGAGATAAATCCCCTTAATTTTGCATCCTTGCGGTTCTCTAATTGTATACAAAGTGGTTGCCTTTACTAAGAGGCCTATTGTACAGCACACACAAAAGAATTTAACACAAATTATATATTATCACCCTCTACTCTAGCAAACTCTGTACGTGCAATTTCTGTCCTTCAGGTTGGCAGGGCAGGTTTTGGTTTCGACAGTGTACGAGAGAGATTCACACGTCCGCTTGAACCATCAGATCCCATGAAAATGGAGGATGCGTCTCCCTTTCAGTATGTCCTCCCTTAATGCATCCTGGCTTTCCCAGCTACACTTATCCCTCCATCTAAGGAGGGTGCATGAGGCTTCATTTTCAGACTCTGCTCAATGTCCCAGGGAAGTTGCTGTTGAGGGATGCGAGCCTGTCTCTATTGCACTTCCTTTGCTATGCATCGAGCGTGCTTTCCTGGTTGCTCTCCAAAGGCCTGCAGTCCTGGCAACTAAAAGACCAATACTTAGGGCTGAGATCCCTGGAGTGAGCCCTGACATCACCGTTATATCAGCCCTAGACACAGCACGTGCTGGGATTTCTTCTTCAAAGGCAATGCAACTTGGCTCTAAACAACCAGATCTATTAATGCACCTCATGGAGGGTGAGCAGCGACAGGGAAGAGAGAGCATATGCACAGAAAATTCACAAGTGGGAGGATGTGGGGAATAGCTGCCATGCTCACATCCTAGAGGGATGCTGAATGACACCACTGAAGGATTCAAACCTTGCAAGCAGAGCTGAAGATGTGTGCATTAAAGGTCTGGATATGCCTAGAAATGGCTCAACACCCAGGGCTCAACAGTCGTCGGAGCCCCTCCTCGGCATCCTTCACGTGCCTGTTATTGCAGCTGAAATGAAACTAAAAGCAAACCCAGGCCAAAGGATCCTTGCCGAGAAGGAGGGGCGTGCTCCGGCCCGCAAGGCGATGAAGAGGCCCTTCCAGCATTGCACAGATTCTCCGACAAGGCCAGCCAGGAAAGCAGTGAACAGCTGGCAAGGGTAGAGGCGATGGCTGGCGAAGGCAAGTTGCTCCCGCCCTCTGGCACACCGGGAATCCCAACCTGTTTCTCGTCCTCCCTCTCTGACGTCATGGCTGCAAAGCAGCCCCAGCACCGGCTTCAGAAGGACCCGTTGCCGACTCCACCCAGCTCAGCTGGAGTCTCCTAAAACGGCACCACTTTAGCAAGCTGCCTTTTATAGCACTATAAAACCAAGAGTTCATGGACAAGCAGTTGGTCAAGGTCTTCAGACAGTTCACCAGCCTTGGCCTCTGCTGCCGCCACTGCCGTCACTGTCGCTACCCGATGCGGGGGGGTGCATGTGCGCGCACGTGCTCACTCCCTAACGAAACGGGACCTCTAAATGGAGCAAATTAGCTTCCAGAAAGTCAAGCTCCAGATGGTAGCGGCACAGCTGCTGTTCATTGGGGCCAGGTTTGGACAAGCAGACGACGGAGGAGACAGTTGGGTTTATACAGATCTGCAGACTGATACGGGGCCTGAGATCAAATTGCTCCCCTGTCCCTGTTTAATGAGTCTCAGCTTGGGGGCAAATTGAAAGTCATGCTGCGTGTAGGTATATGCCCCTTATTCTCTGAAGGCATCAAACCCACATTCCCCACAACCCCTTCAGCCTGCAAAATGCCCCCACCTCCCTTGCCCACATTAGAGACAACCCGTCCTGCTGCCCGGTATTATCAGATCCAGTTAATAAAGTGCACGCTTGTAATGCTGGGCCCGGCGACAAGAAAAACATGAAATAACACTGCACCCACCCACTGAGAACACCGAGTGTGTCACACTTCTCTGTGTCATGCTTTTAAAAATATCTCCTCTGACCGCCTTCTGCACAACAACAAAAAAAAAAAAAGAAAAGAGAGAGGGAGAAAATTATTTATTTATATTTTTGAATGCCTAACCCTGCCAGGTGGAAAATGTTTGCATCAGAGACTGGTGATGGATGTCTGCTTGTTTTACGTTAAATGGGAGGAAAGGGGGAAAAAAAAAGCAAGTTTGCAATTACATGTTCTTTGCAAAGAGGTGTGGCCACGGGCAGAGACAGGGCTCAGCCAAAACCGCAGTGGCAGATGCTAAGGGAGGTGGCTTTTGCGGGCAGTGGAAATATACAAACAGGGGCAGCCCAGAGCTGAGATTTTATAGGAGTGAAGGGATTAAAAAAGCTAATTGAAAGGCTGGGGAAAAGATCTGGTTCTCCTGAGGGCTTCCGCTTTGTGTCGTCGTTCGTTTTGCCTGGAGCTGTGCAAGAAGCTGGTAGCGGAGGCCAAAACGAGAGACAAGTCCATCTGACGAGGTTGAGATGTTGCCAGGCACTTCAAAATCAAGGTCCCCGTTCTAAGCTATGCCTGTAGCGCTGAACTTTCCCCACGTGTCCCCATCCGAGGTCAGCTCGTCCGGACACGGCCTCAGCCACGGACTCGCCTAGTACACAACCAGCATCTGATCACAAATTCATCACGAATTCATGAGACTCTTCATCCCCTCCGCTTTGGGCCCTGGGTGTTTTGTTAAAGATCCCACCCTGGCTCTTCCTCTTGCAATTTGAAAACCTAATCGTCATCATCAAATACATAGATACGTGTTGAACCTGTGCTTCACTGCAGAAGATTAATTGATTTTTTTTTGTTATAACCTGTTGCCATCATCATCATCATCATCTTCACTTTCTGGTTTTTGCATCGTTGCCTGTTCCGGCTTCAAACACATTCAGACCATCGTTTTCATCTGCTTTCTTCTCTTGTCGGCTGTAATTGAAATTTTGGACGTGGGTGAGCTACCAACCCCCCCGCACGACTCCCAACCGGGAGGACCACACCGGAGCCCCGTTAGCCGGCGTTTTCACCGTTCCCTGGAGACCTTTGTGGCACTTTAACAACACAGCGAACATTATTAGATGCACCGCAACTGATATCAAGGCGATGCTGAATCTCGAGTGAAGTGTCTACTGAATGGCCCTTCATCGTTGTATCACTATGAACTGTGTATAGGCCACAAATCCGGCCTCCGGAATAAGAGACTTAATTGACATAGATTTTTTTTTTCCTGAATGAAACAAATAGTAAAGTGTAATGCTATATTTAAACCAAGAAGGCATGCAAATAATTTCCAGTCAAAGGCATCCATGAGTGGCATGGAAAAAGCTGTATTTGGGAAGCAGCATAATGGCCTGGAATTGAGGAATGAGAAAAGAAAGGGGAAAAGAGGAGTGCTGATATCTTAATGCCCATGGAGGGCTCATGAAGCATTTCATTGTGTTGGATTTCACCTGCCAGATGCTTCTGCCTTTGCTGCTACCTTCAAACACAACCACAATGCCCAGTGAAGCTTTTCTTGACTTCAGGTTTTTGGGCAAAAGAATTTAGCTGAAATTTTCCAGGGAAATTTTGAATTTTGGGGGAAGATCCATTTCCTTTCCCATTTTCATTTGCTTTTCTGGCAAAATCGCTCCCCTCCCTTTTCTCCACACCAGAGTTGATCAGTTGGGTATATATAAAAGCACATCCCTTAAATTAAAGATGGGAATGTGATAGGCAGTCCATAATCCGCATGCCTCATGGCATGGCTTTCCGAAATACGTACGGTGCATAGCTCAATTATTCCTAGAAATCTGGCAACCACGCAGGGTTTAACTGCATGATTCCATTTTATTGCATATTCGTTATGAACCTGTCGTTATATTACCACGTGAATTGGGCTTCGATGCAAAGTGCTGAGCGGACCACTCCGGAGAATGAAGGCTGGCTTACGTTGCTACAGATAGGATGCAATACGAGCAACGAGGGAGTGAGCTCTCTCGCACGCGCACACCCGACATCTCTACTAGTGAGGATGATGTTTCATCTCCTGGACATTCAATCTTTGGCTTCTGGTGATGACCTGAAGTCATGGTGGTGGTAGCTCTTTGTCCACTATAATGACCACTTACATGTGAGCTTCCAAATGCACGTGGATGATGACTTTTGGGCACTCCCAGGAGAAGACGGGGGATTTTAAAGTCTATAAATGTCTCTGCTACAGAGCATGCATCGAATCCCCGAGACATTCAGAGAATCACTACCAGATCTTTGCTGCTGTAATGAAATTTAACGGGTTGGCACGTTATGAAACTCAAATGTAGGCTGAAATGCATAACAGTGTCCACCACTGCAATGCGGAGCACACATTTTGAACTACGTTCCTCTTTGGATTCAACCAAGATTTATATTGTATTTTATTTTTTTAATTAAATTTGACTTCTTTGCTCCTTAAATTCCTGTAGGCATCTCCGGGTTTTGGCCTGGGGCAGTTCTGGATTCAGTTGGAAGTTTCTGGGAAAATCCTTTATGGGTACCGCAAATGCAATTAGTGTCCTTTCTTTTAATTATTCCTTTTCTTAAATCGCATCTAGTGTCTTGTTACTAGATGTTACTCATATTTAAAAAAAAAAAAAGCCCACAATTTTCTCAAGATGAGTTGCTCCAAAAGATCACCCAGCTTCCTCTGGCTTGCCAAGCACATACCCATGGGCTCCACCCCCATTTTAGGGGCTACAAACCGCAGTCAAATCTCTATTCAAGCCTTGATCTCTCTGCTGAGAAGTGGTCAATTAGTGCTATTGATATTCTAGGTGCCTGTCTGCAAAGAAACCATGTTCAGCCCACTCAGGGACAGAAAATTAATTTTCTTAATTTTTTTTTACCTAAGTAAAAAGAGAGCGTACAGTTTAGCGCCTCCTTTCCTGCATCGAGCACCGAAGAGCAGGCCCTTTAGCTATGCATTGGTACATGCTGTATAGAGAGTTATTAACAGAAACTCGTGCAACCCTTGTGCCAGGCACTGTTAAAAAGCAACAAAGGCCAAGTTCAATTTGCAGGGGCTCCTACTAACACTCAGATAATCCCAGTTTAAACTGTCAGACAGGACCCTGGGAAAATAAATTACACCATCCAGCGCTCGCCATGAGTAAAACTTCCCCACTGGCAAGCAGCGAGTCCCGGGGATTAACCGAACAGGGCTTTATTAACGGGAAAACACAGTAAACAACAACTTAGGAAAACCTGAGTCATAAATTACAGTTAAAAGTAGGCAATGCCACCACCAAGGTCTTTTGGCAATAGTCCTGACCCCGTCTCCCGCTCACCAGTGTGACTGGCTGATGAGGCAGCTACACACTTTCTTCTTCACCTGTGTCTAGGTCGCTCACCTTGTTGTCTTAGCTCAGAGGAGCACAAGTTTCAGGCTGGCTACTAGCTTTGGACCCTGCAAGATGCACAGCTTTCAGGAGTCGGCTGCTCTGGGGTTGGGTGGGGAGGCCCTCACTGGAGGCCAGGCTGTTGCTCCAGTTGAACCAGTTGTCGTGAGCAATCTGTCCCATTGCTCTGCCATTCCCAGTTTGTCATCACTGGTCCACCTCATCTCCGTTTTTCCAGGCCACCTCATCAACATCTGCAGTGACTCGTTTCAAAGGATCAGTAGCGGGCATGAACTCAGCGGAGGCCCTACCACAAAAATAGAGACTCCCCACAGCTCAACGTTTTTCTTCTCCCTTCCCTTTTGTCTTGCTCCGTTACCTCAACCCTGCAAGTCGCAGTATGGTTCGGGTGACCCCTTATCCCTAGCATATTTGACGTAGGGTATGGACACATGATGCAGTTATCCTGGGGGAAAGCTTTGCTGGTGTCTGGAGTGGACACATGACCAGCTCTCCTGAAATGGGAGCCAGCCTCTTTGTGTTGAGCAGATGGCTATCCCAGGATGAAGTTGAGTACAGCTGCAGATGCATAACTAGTAGCCCATCACTTACACCGGTGCATAGTTACACCTTACTTTCTGATGGGCCACTTTACCCCAGGGTGGAGCAACTTCCACAGGTGAGAATACCATCCAGTTATTCCTGTCCATGTGTCGAGTGTCCACACCCATAGTTGACTCATCCAATCCTTATTCAAACACGACTAATAGTATCCGATCCACCCTCACCTCAAAGATTAATAGCATCGTGATAAAGTTGCTCCCCGGTCTTACATAATAGATATGCAACTAATAGCATGCAAATGAGATCCTCTTGATTCAGTTCCCCTTGTGCTCATCCAGTAGGGTCCTTCTATATGCATCCTCTGTCTAGCAAGAGCACTCAAGCCGTTCTGGGTGTCCTTGATGGCTTCAGGTCTTGAGTTTACCCTTGTCGTTGTCCTGGGAGCTCTGAAACATTGGATGGATCCCAGCAGTCTCTGCAAGAATCATGAGCCTTATATAGCCAAGGCACCAGAGCTTATAACAAGACACCTCAGCCTCTTCCTATGAAATGCAAAAGCATCATGTCTTGGACAGTGTCATTCCTGTCATCTCTTCAGCCTTAATTTAATTACATAGATTTTTTTTTTGTTCCAGGATGAGAAGAGACTAAAAATAATTCAGCGGGAGGCTCTGAGCATTGAGCCCCCACCGCTTAATTATTTTTCCCTCTCCTTCTTCCACAACAGGAAGCTGAGCCATTGAATCAGATTTCTGGACTCACTCGTGGCTGCTGCAGGATAGGAAAAACATAACAGAGCGGGGCCTCGAATTTTCAGGAAGCTCTGCTGCAGACTAATTTGGTGCAGCTTTCCCATTTTCTGTATCCACACTAGGTGCAGCAGCTCCTTGAGGCACGGCCAGGCTGCTTCTGTGCTCTTTGGGCTGACAAACCCGGTCCCATGGAAGCCCAGCACCAGCATCACACTAAGGCCATGCTTCATGTCCAACCCTAAGGACGGGGTGTACTGGGAGGCAACAATTACCCACCAGTTACCATTTGGCATCCCCATTTGAAATTCCAGCCCTGGTTTATTCTGTTATGTTTTTTGGCAAGGGCACTTTGGTCTTGCAGGCATGGGGCTGGGGCAATCAGCCAGCAAGGAGCTGGTAAACCCCCTAAGGAATGTAACTGAACCTTAATTCTTCTCGTCAGGTTTAGGGAAACCAGAATCTACCAAGCCTGATATTTGAGAACAGATTGCATCACTGTCCATTAAGTGCAACGATGACATTTCTTAATTAACTCCTCCAGGCCTCTGCCAATTTAGGCTAAAATAAGCAAAGACGGGTCGGATTTTTCTTTTTTTTTTTTCAATGTATAGAGCACTCCTGCGCTAGCGTTTATGAAGAAGCTGTTTAACGAGTAATGATGCAATTGGGGGGCTAGGGATCCTTTTAGTCTAATTTGTAACTTGCCCCCCAAACACCAGCAAGTCAAATGATAGGATCAGTTGACCTAAATGGGGAAATGAGCCTAAATGAGGAGAAGAGCTGGGGATGCTGTGCATTAATGCCACTACCCAGTGTGTGCAGTTTGACCAATTGCACTGCATTGCTGGAAAGGCAGAGTAGTATTGTAAATACCAAATTTCACACACATCTCTCAGCCGTAGGGAGGACAGACCTGTTGGAAAAGGATGACATAGGATGGGTGGTTTTATCTGGAAGACTGGGTTTCCTATAGGAGCTGTAGCATATATCATGTGAAGGCACTTGTTAATGGGTCTGATGAAGGTACGCTCAGCAAAGGGCCAGGGCCGGGAGCTGATAAAGGTAATGTCAAAGCCCCAATTCTGGGGCTGGCCATTGGGACCAGTTTGATCCAAAGCAAAAGCTAGACTAGCCTCAGGGCTACCTAAATCCTTGCATCCAGCAATGGCTGGGAGAAAGACTTTGGTCATGGTGGATAGCCGCCTGAATGGGAGCTCCCACTGCTAAACCGGAGCCCAGACCAGTGTTTCTCAGCTGGTGGACCACTGAGAAGCTGTGGATGGACTTTAAGGCAAGATTTTGCAAGAGGAAGGTCTGCTGGCATGCCATCCCCAACATCCCCGGTACCAGTGTGCCCATGGGCACTAGCTCCAGCACGGGAGGTGGTCTGGTACTAGGCATGCTAATTATCTTTCATGAGAGATGCGGCTAATTGGCGCAGTTGCACAAACACAGCTATGCTGCTTTGGCTCCAGAGTTACTGGGCGCTGAGCTAGCTGGATGTCTTTGAAGCATGCCTGGCAGGCCGACCGCAAGGTCTGCATGGGGTTAGTATACGAATCGTGGGTGAAATTCAATGGCCCGTGATCGACCAGAGATCAGCCCAGATGATCACAGTGGTCCTCTGTGGGCTTAATAATTGACAGTTCTGCTAAAACACCCTTTTTTTTTTAGAAGCCTTTATGGCATTGTCCAAATTATCTGCACCAGATATGTTCTTCCAATACATTTTTGGATGGTTCAAGGAGGGGCTATGTCCTCTGCACCAAGCTTGGGGGTGGGAACAGCAATAAGGCCATTTGTATTTCGGAGACCCCTGTCACAGCATCTGCTCTCCACCACCAGCGCAGCCAAGCACAGCTTCGGACGACTCTGAGCATACTTCGTAGTGGAAGGATCTTAAAAAAACATGCTTGTTGCTAACCCAGAGCGGCAAAGAAATTTAGGGCTGACAGTTGCTTCCATCACTAGCACAACATCTAGAGTTTAATATTATACGACGCTGCGGCTAGGAACTTCAAAAAGGATAGGATTATTGTCTAATTGGATTTCTGTTCTCAATTAGGACACGGGGAAAGCCAAATCCAAGGCCGACATGGCAGGCTTTAAACATCTGTAACAACAAGTGGGTAATTTATGACGTATCCATTTAGTCTTCAGTAATCTGAATTCAGACCTTTATCTCAAGCGGCCAACTGCCCACCTGTTTCTGAATGCACCAGCATTGATCTTGAACTTATAGGAATGCAGCCGTTAAGAAAATCAAAACTCGCTCCTCCCGCGTTGTTGCAATTAGGAAGATGGTAGCTAAGAAGATCTGGCCGTCTCTGATCTGTTCCTGTTTGCAGATGCAAATTGGACGTGGAAGGGTGGGTTTGATGAAGGAGGAGGAACCCTGCCGCTCAGTTGCGAAGCCCCAGGAAACTCAAATCAGCTTCTCCTGGAAATCCAACCGGGATTTGAAGCTAACAAGCAGCTCGAGCAAAGAAACGGTGTTGGCCACATGTTGTGAATCAGATGCCATGTGCGGCTAATTATTCTGGCGAAAGGGTTCGAGTGGCTGTTCAAGCGCTTCCACATGGCGTCCGAGGAGGTAGTCAACTCTGGAAGCAGCAAAAAAACAAAATTAGGAGCCAGCTGATATTGGTAATGAATTGATCGTTTTCTCCTTAGTGTCATTATGTCATACAAAGCAGCAGAAAACAGTGTCCGACAGGGGAGGAGACAAAGGACCTCTCTGTAAATTGGGCAGGAGCCATTGCGCTGGCAAAGCAGGAACACTTTACCCTTCCCAAACACCTTTCTTCGGAGGATTTCAAAGCACTGGATCAACATTAAAGGCTGCATTTTGGCCGCGAGCCACCTCCCTGTATTGGAGACAGCATGGCACTTCCCGCTAGCACATCTGTTGTGTTACAATGACACAGGCTGTGGTATGCTCTCCCCTCTTCTTTCATCTGTCACCACTGGTTGGTATGGAAGGGGATGTGGCAACAGTCCTTCCTTCCCTTTGGGATGGCTCGCACTTTTAGCAGCGCTGGCTGGGGTCCATAAGGACAATAATCGCAGCCATCCTTTGCATTCAAGAGAAGCATCTTGTCCCTTCACCCACGTTGCACATGCTGGTCACAATCTGACCTCATTCCCATAAACCATGCACAGCCGTTATAGGCCTCATGACAGCTGTTCTGTGCAGAAACAGTGAGGTGCATTGATTTGCCAAAATCTACCCAGCAAATCAGCTGTAGTGGCAGGAAATGACCCAGAAATTATACATATTCTCCTTTTCTATAGTCAGTGAGCTCAGAAAGGACCAAGTATGGCCTTGCCAGATCCAGTGCTGGCTGATCTCACTCACAATCCATTGGTTAAAATAGCGTACTAATGCAATATGTGCATGCACTTGCTATGTCTTTTAAGAGCCACAATCTCATTCATTTAGGATCCAGATGTTTCTTTAGAAGTGCTGTAATCTAAGGAGGATCAGCGGTTTGTAAATTGTAACTTCACCGTAGTTTCAGTGGCCCATGTGAAAGCATCACGGTTTCGTGCTCCAGCTCTCCCTCTGCTGGCATCCCAGCCATGGATGGCAAGCAAAAGAAACTGGGTCTCTCTCCTGGCACCTCATGACACTTTTGAGTAGGGTGGTCCATGAAGGTGAGGAACAGACGGACTCTCTGTACACAAATGGGCAGGTTTGACAAACCGCTCCAGATCGACGACTGAGCGCAGATAGACAAAAAACATTCACCTGGACCCAAAAGAGGCCACTTGGAAACTGTCTCCCTTAATATTTTCCAGTCTGTGACTCTGCAACACATGTACTGCACAATTTAGAGCCCTGAGCAATGCAACACCAACCTCTGCTGCTTTTGCCAAGGGAGGAACTTCTGGCGCCGGTAGCAATAGTAGGTCTGTTATCCACAACTGGAGCAGCCACGACCGGGTAACTCAACACACATTCTGCCAGGACACCATGTTCAACAAGCAAAGCTGTGTGAGCATTAAGCTTACACAGCATTCGTTCTGACCTGAAGGGTACAGATTATATTGTTTAAACACATTATGTCAACGGCTTTATAATTTTGGTTTACACACATTTGCATAGCACACTCATATCCCCATAGGGCTAAACGCTGCTCTGCAAATTGTAACCCCGGCAGCTTTCTGTAACCACCACCGTTACCGCAGATTTATACAGCTAATGGAGCGATTCCAGGCTTAGTCGGGTAAAATTTCAGAGCAGAAACGGTCACTTTCTCCTTTAAAAATCAGCCACCTAGGGTGCTCAGTGGACCCAGGGGATTTGGGTGCAACTCTATGCTACTTTGCTTGGGCAGGGTGCATTAGGATCTCATTGAGGTGCCTCACTGGTGACTTAGGAGCTGGCCTAGACTCCACTGGGGTAGGTCATGGGGAAGACCTAGTTGCACAGGTGTGTTCATGGTGCCAGACTAACCCATCCTTCAGCTGGATGGAGAGGTAGTGAGAAGCACTGCCGGTCTCGCTTGCAGTCAATGGAGCCAGCAGCCCTAAGGGGTGCGGGGTCGAGCTCTAGATAACCTCACTCCCCAGTAGACATTGGCATTCAGGACTCAGCCGGCCCGGTGGGAAGCACATTCCTCATGTTTTCAAAGGGGCTTTTCTTGGCCATCGGGTCTCCAGCATCCCGAGACACATTTGTCTTTCAATGCACTTGGGCAACACCCCATCTCCTGCCGCCTGTGGCTGACAACCCACCGGTGAGCTCAGATGCTGCACGCTTCATTTTCCAGGCAGCACAGAGCGAAGGCTATGCTGCTGGCCTGTGGCACAAGGGAGCAGGCATGCTGCAGCATACTGTAAGGCAACCGCATATTATTTATGACGTGGGTTATAATGATTAGCTCCAGCAGCTGAGCTCCTAGCAGTCATTTCCACCCTCGGCAGACACCGGTTTTCAGCGGTGGCTATTTTTGCTGCCCACAAGCATTTTCGTGCAGCTGAATCAAAATCGGGTCTGTGTGCATGACTGGCCAGATTCTCAGTGGGCGTTAATCACCCTCCGTCCATTTAAGTCAATGGCAGATGCTTTGATTGAGCCCGGCCTCATTTTTAGAGCATTTCCAGGGGGTGATTTGGGAACTGCCTTGAGGGGGGGGGTTTCCTACGTTGTGTAGCTTCAGCAGAGACAAGGGAGGGAGACGGATGGTGTCAAAAATGTTATATGGTTACATGGAAAAGCCGCTATAAAAAAACATGTGAACTTCAGCCCCTCCATTCGCATGTATGCATGTCTTAGCAGTCGGACAGCGAGTGGGATCCATAGAGCTGCCTGCTTGGGTCCAGCTAGGTCTTTCTCCTTTAAAAAAGCAAAGATCTGGGGGGTCTCAGCAAGGAGCCGGGGCCGAAGACCCAATGTTTGCTGGGGGGGAAGCAATGTGGTTCTAGAAAACTGATGCAGTTCAAGCGCGTGATTCATTAAGTCTTCAGATGTCCAACAGTCAATGCTATTGCCTCCAATTTAAATCATTTCTAAAGAAGTGCAGAGAAAGGTGATGAAAGGGTCCTAGCGCTGTTCCCTGGGCTGAAAAACACAGCCCACTTGTACACTGTGGTAAATTTTTGCATTTTGGCTAGACATCCCATGCAGGCTTGTGCTGAAACCTTTGCTTATTTTTAAAAGCGTAAAGTCACCAGTGATCCAGAGAGAGCGAGAGAGAGAGTATACGTTTCCTCTGGAGGGAGATGCCATGGGGGTAGCATCTTTGGAAGGAATGGGCGGCACCCGCCTTCTCGTCTGGGTAGGCATTTGCGTCCGAGGGTGCCTACGTGTCCATCTGTTCCACCCCAGAGTGGGCACAAACCCAGGCCTTGCATGGGGATGCTCATACATTTTGTGGTTTAGATCCATTATAACTTAAGCCATGTCTACACTTCCACTTCGGAAGAGTGGTTGGGGGACTAAAGGCTTTTTGAAAGCCAATATCATGGCTTGGGATGCCACTAATTTAAGCTTGATGTCATACGCTCTTGGAGTGGATTTAACATGCATAGCTTATCCGTGTTCCTGCCTAAATTCATGTCCTGGTGTATCGACAGGAGATGGGAGTTGCAAGCACCCAGGGCCCACCTGCTTGCTCAGCAGTTTTGGGGTAGCAGAAGCGTAACTTTTTGAATGAATGGGATAATTTGCTCCATTTCTAGCATTCGTAAGACCTTCATAGTTGACTTTATTCATAGGCAGCAGTACAAGTTGCCCACTCACCTGCTCGGGGCATCAGATCACTGTGACCAGGACCTGGCACCTGGCACGTGATAGCTTCTCTCCAGCAGTGCATTGCACTTTGTCCTCTCATGGGAAGATGATAGCAAGGAAGTAATGCTGTTCTGGCTTTCTTTTCTACAGCCGTGACGTTTGATTCAGTTGTGTGGCACAGGTATAGCCTGCAATAATTGTCGTTGCAATAATTGTCGTAGCCTGCAATAATTGTCGTCTGCAATAATTGTCGTACCCTCATGTTGGCTTTTGTCACCTTCCAGCACTGGTGAAGGCCTGCATGTAAACCTTGGAGAGGTTGCACAGGTCAATATTAGGTATTTCACAATGATTATTTTCCCTTGATCACCAGACATACAGTCACTAATGCAGACCTGACTTTGACCCATAGTCAGATTATAATGCTAAAACTTTCCTCCCGATATTCTGGAGGAGCAAACCGTGTTCCTTTCAGTAGGGCTTTTGATCTTAGAGCCGATTTCCAATATATGTGGTACTGTCATGAGATCCCAATGCACAAGGAGAAACTGCCATTAGGTTTATACTTTTTATATCCTACATTGTCTTCATTTCCATCCATACCTGATTCCATTTGTCAATATTACCATCATCGTTGCATTAGTAATTTAGGATCAGAACCCCATAATTAGAAGCCGGTCCACTGCAAGTCCATTTCTTTACCCACAATCCTTTGGACAACTTTGCTAATCAATACTCACTTTGCTAATGAAGCACCAAATCAATACGTATTTTTTCTCACTCACAAAGCACTGCAAAAAACAAAAAAAAGCAAACTTCAGTAGTACCTGCCAGCACAGGATAACCATGGATCAATGCAGAGTTTAACCCTTCCAATTAAGTGTCCGTTCGAACCCCAGGACCAAGGGGAAACACGGACCCATCTTGTCAGGTACAAATCATTTCTAAAAGTAGCCGGCAGGGGTGGGCTGGCATTAAAAAGGTTGCCCTCTTCATTGTGCTGTAAAGCGTTGTGCCCGGTCCAGCAGTACCTGCTGGCTGGATTGGCTATTTCAACGCCTGCTGCGTTCGGTGGAAATATTCCCACTGAATAAAGAAGTAGCTGGAATGAGGCCTGAAGCAGTGTTTTTTCAAGGACCAATGAAATCCCTTTTATTTATGACTCCCCATAATGCCCACCCTTCAGAACAGCATTTTGCATCCCAAAAGAGATGGCAAAGAAGCCCCAAGCATCAGGCTTTGACATACCTACCCTGGCTTCCAGCCTAGCTTGAGATTCCTGGTAGGGTGGACTGAGCCCTTTGCTCTTTCCAAGATAAATATACAGAGCTCCATTCAGTTTACTCTATGGAGGCCTTTTGAGGAGGCCTGTCTGCTCTGCCTAGACACTGAAAGAGCCATGGCACATTGTGCCAGTCCACAATGCATAATCAGCACCTGAGCGTCTCCAAAAGTGCTGCAGTCTCTGGGGGTTTTCATCCAGGGCTCTCTCCAGCTGCCCCGCACGATTCGGCATTGCATCCTTTGGTTCCTGCTCCCATTCACATCAATGGCAATACTTGCAGAAATGATGGGCTTCTCCCCCATTGCACAGCTCTTCAGTGCCCAGTGAGGACGGGGTGGGGGGCAGAGGACACAAGCACGTCTCTGAACCAAACGCCCTGAGTGCAGGTGTGAGATTTTGCAACTGGCATCTCTCTGTTCCCAGAACAAGGAGTGATGGGCTCAAGTGCAGCAAGGGAAGTTGAGGTTTGATATTAGGGAAAACTGTCTCATGAGGAGGGTGGTGAAGCACTGGAACAGGCTCCCCAGAGAGGTGGTGGCATCTCCATCACTGGACATTTTTAAGACCCGGGTAGACAAAGCTTTGGCTGGAATGAGATAGTTGGGGCTGGTCCTGGTTTGAGCAAGGGGGTGATCTCCTGAGGTCCCTTCCAACCCTCATTTTCTGTTTCTAAGTCAATGGGAGCTCCTTCATAGCCCTCAGAGGAAGTAAAACCAATGCAACAATGAGCACATCCCAAGGACAGTATTGCACCCCACCCAACACAAGGTGCCAGCAAAATCAGATCAGAATGATGCACTCCCCTTCCATCGGTATAAATGACCGTCTGAGGTGCAGGACCCTTGAAGAAGCAGGCTGCCAGTATAAAGATCAGATATTTGCTTAACAAATAAGCAAATATTGGGGTGCTGCACAATTATGACAGTGTAAAATATACGGACCGTCATAAATAACGGCATGCCTTAACAGAGGCGTGTGCCCAGCAGCACAGTGTTAGCATTGCATAGAGGCTTCCTTGAAAACAGACCCCCCCAATTTGTATGGAGGGCCTGTTGAAAATATTTGCATTTTATGGCAAAAATTCCTTGTTTCCCTGCCCTCGGTCTTCTGCTGTTATTGTGCTGACTATAATAACGGAAGATAAGACTGTCTCTCCTCTTTTCATTCATTATTTCCCTAAATTAATTCATTGAACTGAATGTTTTAAGACCAGAACAGGCCATGACAATGTGAGCTGCACAACACAGACCAGAGACTTGCACCCAGCAACTCCTGCTCAACCCAATAACTTCTGATAGAGCCAAAGTCACCCAGAGGGATGGCACAAAACCCAGAGATCGATACACCAAAATCATCCGTTTGTGATGTCGAACCTTTAGAGTCATATTCTGGCTCGTGCGCACGTATGAGCGTGCACGCACGTGGGCTGAAAGATAGCCGTAACGCTCGTGTGATTTCAATTTTTTTTTTCTTTCTGTTTATGCAGTGAGTTACTAATATCCTGATTGGAACCAGATTTGCGTGAATTAGAAGTCGAAATTGGAGCGGTGACTGCTGTGCAGAGGATGTAAAGGGAATAAAATGAATGGGGTATTAACCTTCAACCACTGAATATTAATCAGTGTTTCACAAAAAAGAAAATAAAGAGGCTGCCACACTAAATATTTTTAGCGCTTATTGACGGGCTTGATTTCCTCTCTTCCTCAGTCTTTTTGCTTCCAATCATGGACCAAAAAAAAAAAGTAGCATAGAAGGGTTGTTTGGGGGGGAGAACGCACAAAAAGATTATATATTTTTTTAAAATGCTGGATGGTGTTTGTGAGTTATGCAGTACAAAACCCCCAAAACACAGCGCCTTACCCCAGAACACATCTGTTCAGAGGATCATTTTTATGTCCCGAGCCAAACAGAAATCTACCCTGAAATACAGCAAAGCCCTCGGAAATGAATCCACGATAAAGAAATAAACTTCTTAAAAAATAAACTTCCCGTGTGCTGAAAGGTAAAATACAATTGAAGATCAGGCTAATAAAAGAACCAGCGTGGTCAATGAACTCATTTTCTGTGCACGGAGCAAAAGTATGTTGCAGAAAATATCCGCGTCTTCTGACAGCCGTCCTATTAAAGGATTTGTTGAAATAATGAAGCGGTGGTGATATTTGAATGGCGCTGGATTTCTATGGTGCCTTTCAGCTGAGATTTTCAAAGAACATTTCAGATGCCGATCTCTTACATGAAGCTAGCGCCTCATCAGATGAGTGACTTTGGTTCACCGTGCCTCAGTTTCCCCAGCCGTGAGAAAAAGACTTCTTAATGCGGCTTCGAGTTGCTACTAGGGGAAAGCTGTGATGTGCCTCACTGGCAGTGACTTTCCTGAGAGTTAGGCGCTTTAAAATTTCTTTCCAAATCTGATTTTCAGACAAGCCAAGCTAACTTAAAGCCTAGGTCTTCATGACTTGATTAAAGCCACATAATGAACCACGGCAGAGCCATAAGCAGTATCCAGCAATCCCAGTTTCAGTTCTATAAATGCTCCCCAGTACTCTGCTACCACTTACAGATAATAGCTACGTTGGGTTTTTTTTACTGGCTTGAGTCTGTAACGCCGGTGTTAACTCCCAATGTGCTTCGCAAACATTAATGCCGGGGCTCCAAAAAGCTCTGCCGGCCTATCGATGCTTTGATGCGTTTTCTTTGATGTCATTAGCAATATTGCATCCTCAAGCTAGCCGAAAACCCTGCAGCTCTGCATAGCCAGAAGTGGATTTAGCGCCTGCGATGACATTCTTACATCGCCTGGCATTTTGCAAACCAAAGGCAAAACCAATGGCATCTTTGGCTGCGTCTTAACCGATAGTATGTGTATAAAGTTGTTTTTAATTTAGATGCCTGGCTTGTTAAAGCTTTGCAATATTTGCTGCCTAAAATACAATATAAGGAAGAGCACCCACCAACTGCAGAGGCTTCCTCAGCCTGATGAAGGGTTTTTAACCCCAAAAGCTTGCTAAGAAATTTTTTTCCAACTATTTAAGTTGGTCTAATATAAAACCAATGTCTACCTATGTCCTTAGACCAACACAGCTGCAACCTACACCCCATATGAGAACCCCATCACTTTGTGCACGGCTCTGCATTTCAGGTCCTATCCAAGGCGGTCAGGATTGGGGGTGCTGTGATCCCACTAAAATATATTATATTTCTACCACTTTCCAAGGCTATGCCCCCACAAGCTGGTGAGCTCTGGAAGCAGGATTTGGGACCAAAGTGCTTCGCATATATTCAGCTGCTCTTCAAAACCTGCTGTGAGTGAGGCCGGTGCTATTTGCCCCATTTTACCAATGGTGAAACTGAGGCACGGACTATATGAACCTTACTTAAGTTTACCCAGCTACAAAGTGGAGCAAGGAACAGCTATACATGTCCTGACTTTCAGCCCTGTGGTCTAGCTATTCGATTATCTCTCTTCGCACATACTACTGTTTCTTGCCCTTGCTTAATTAGGTGGGAATAGACTTTTTTGTGATATTTAACGGGGGGCGGGGGGGAACATATTTTTTTCCACTAATCAACAAATCATTCAGAAACCAGGGTTGCCCCTTTATTTTTCCCCCCCTAAATAAATGTCATAATAATTGCATTTGACTGGAGACTAAAACTGAACCGTAAAATGACTATGTAAATCCCATTTTTTTTAATGATAAACACCTTCTATAGAGAAGGAGCTCGTTCCAGCAATGTCATCCCACCCTGTTCTCACAAACAATGTTTCAAACAACAACGCGCGCACAAGTGGAAAACTACAGCGCTCTCTCCCCTGCCTTTTCTCCCCTCCAGATCTGGCACTGCAAGAGTCTGATGCTCCAAACTACAAAGCCGAACGTCCTTTGAAACCCCTTTTCAGTGGAGACAGCGATCCTCCTCTTTTGCAAACACTGCTGTCCTTTTCTTCACTGCACCTTTGCAAAGTTGTTTTCATTAACTCCTTATCAAGTTACCTGGGTTTGATTCAATGCTCAAAATGTATTTAAAAAAAAAAAAAAAGCGGTGGTAGGTTTTCAGGAAATAGCAAGTTCTTTTTCACCGAGATAGAAATCATTTGGCAAGCAACAGTGAAATACTTCTAGTTTCCAGTAGGAGGGGAGGGGGGAAAGAAAGCAAAGGGAAGATGCTAATGAACCACAAAAAAAAAAGGTAGGGGGAGGAAGTTTTAAAATAAAAATCAACCCTTGCTTTTGGAAATTCCTCTGTCTTGCAGCAGACTTTTAAAGCAATGCTATGGTTTGTCCCTAAGAAGTTCAGTAAGATCTTGGCTATGCTTTTATGAAATTAAGTGATTAAAATAGGTGACTTGAAAGTGCCAAACATAAAAGGGGACATTTAGACAGACCCTTTTAGCCAAAAGTCCAAGGCACCAGTTTAGCAAAATATTTAAGCACATGCTTAAGTTTGACTGCAGCAGGACTTAAGCATTAAGCAGGTCTGTATGTCCTGGCTGAACAGGGGGTGGACTTAAGCACCTGCGTAGCTTTATGTGTTTGGTCCTTAATGACTACGGGCAAACCGAAGCAGAGGCTTCAAGCTGTCCAAGAGCCATTGCCCTTTTCTGGATCAGAGCTAGAAAGCCTTCAGTCCTGATCACATGCAAAGAGCTGCCTGTTGGGTTTATCGCTGCATCCGTCCAGCTTACAACTGGAGCACGGCAAGCTCAGCATACATGGGCTCATCGCCCCTCGTTCCTGCACGGACCGAAGAAGACTGCCTTTACGGTACAGAGAAGGGACCTCTTTAGGGCTTATTGCTATTGGCCCAACTCCCAGCGATGGGCCATCGCTCCCAGGGATCAGGGACCGTGTCCGGCCAAACGGGAATTGACCCCCACATGGGACATCTCTGTATTGAACGCCCCTTTGCAAAGTGAAATGGCAAAGTCCTGTTCTTTTATTCCGTGGTTTCAGGACACTGGTATTCAGTTGTTTTTTTCTTTTTTCTTTTTTTTTCCCCTTTTTTGCCCAGAAGCAGGACTGCATTCTAATTAGTCTGCATTTAGAGGCTGCATAATGGTAATGTGATCCCTACTCCAGCCTTTATCATCTGTTTCCCATCTTCAAAGCAGCACAATCCTCTTAACTCTTAGTGCACAGGAGTGGTTCAGGGGCCCTGCTGCTTCACGGACGGCAGAATCAATCAGGCTCGCACCGTACAGCGTCCAGGGCAGCGCCAGTGGCCTACAGGCTGGTAGCTTGGAGCTAGGTTGTCATGTATCCCAGTGACTGAGCTCACACACTGACACTAACAGTCCCTGTAGGTGTGTCTACACGTGCGTTTACTGCGCAGTAACTTACTGCATGGTACGCAGTTGTTAGACCAGCGTCGACACGTGTAGGCATTACAGTGCAGTAACACTGTGTGCACACCAACTTGGGAGCAAAGTTATTCCACACAAACTGAGTTACTGTGCAGTAAGACATCTACATGTGCCTTACTGCGCAGTAACTACTCAGGAGTAAATTTGCTACCTGCATCGTGCATCCTTAGGTAGCTACCTGCATTGTGCATCAAATTTACTCCTGAGCTACATGACTACATGACTAATTTTCTGTTCCTACACAGTAGCGGTGCACATGTAGACATGCCTGTTGTGCGTCCGCGCTCACACCTCTCCTAGCTCTGCAACCAGAGGGTACCGACTGACCTACAGTGTCCATTTGGTTGAACGTTTGCTCGACAACAGACCAACAGTGGTTTGTTTTTGGCTGGCAATGGTATAGGGAGGAACAGTGTTGAGACAATCTTCTGTCAGTGGTTTGATTTAATATCTGGTGGCACGCAGCCCAGACCGTTGCACCCGCTGCTTGAATGAGGGGCGTCTCGGGGCAGAAATGAATGCCTTGTCTAGACGGGCAGGGCTTGCAAGAGTGCTAGGTGTTGCCGGCTCAGCGAGCACAGGTAGCTCTAATATGTAGCAGAGCCCTAATAGGTAGCAGAGCTATGGTACCTTAATAAACCCTGGGCCTATCTACCACCTCCTGCAATGACTGCCTTTGGTTATGTGCTCTCCTGTTTATCTATCCAGTCCCTTTGAGCCGAGCACACATTGTAAGTTCCTAGATAACATTTTTTCGCCCCTCTGGCCTATTGGAAATCTGTTGTTTTTTTGATTTCCATCGTGCTGGAACGTCCCGCGGACTGTTTCTCCGAGTGCGGCAGGAGGACTCATCCTGAGCTGTTCCTCTTGCTTTGGCCTCCGAAGGGGAAGAGGAGGAGGGACCTCCTTTGAAGTTGTCCCTGCGATTCATTTCCAAGCCCTTCCTGTCCCCTCCCAAGGAGAGGTTTCCACAAGCTGACCTGACCTCCCCTCCTTCCTACCCCAGTGTCAGATGCGGAGAAGATCAAGTGACCTTCCAAGACGGCCAAGTCAGGGGGTAAATCTCTCCCAGTTGTATCTGGAGGGCTGCAATGCGGTTCTTAGACCAGAGCCACTTCATTTATGTTAGTATAACTGCTCTTCATTTCCACCAGCATAACTAATAAGAGTATCAAACACCTAGCAAATGTCTTTTTCCCTGCCGAATCTTTCTACCCAGACCCCGACAGCTGATACACTCCATCCATGACCATTTGAAATAAATGCCCTGCCCGAGATCCTTCTTAGACGCTGAACGTGTGAGTGAAGCCGAACAAAAATCTCCCTGACACATGCAATAAATGCCGTCTGATGGAAAAGCTCTTCTGGATCTGAAGGGACAGGGCCGAGGAGACGCCGCATTTCATCCCTACAAATTACCTTTCTCTCCAACAGGCTTATTAGGATCTCTTTCAGCATGAACTGCAAGGCGTTTCATCGGGAGTGGATACTTATGGTAGCAAGATGAACTCCAAACAAAACTAACGGCTTATTTGTTGGAGCGCTTGAGTCTCGATGCTGGGTCTGTTGCCTTGCTTTGATAATGGAAGGATGCCAGCTGGAAGGGGGTTTATTATTATTTCCCCCCGCCACTTTCTTTCTGTTTCTTTTTTACCAGAATGCGCTGCTCTGTAGCCGTCCTTCTGTGGAAGTGGTTCGGCCTTTTACAACAACAAAACACAACAAAAAAAAATCCCTAGGTGTGAGAAGATTAAAGATTTTTTTAGATCTGGACATTTTCAAATCAGAACCACATGTCTCCAATAAACGGTGCTGGCTGAGAGCCACCCCTGCTCCGGTCCTAAGGGCTGCTACGTTCAAAGGATGCACGGTGAGCATGATGAGAGCGAGGGCTTCCGCAGTTTCTCCTGTTGCTCGGACGTTATATTGCCAATATAATTCTGCAGGGCGCTTCAATGGCCAGCACTGCCGTATCCTCCGTGCTGGAGCCCGTCCAGTCTGCTCATGTCTTCACTAGCCCTGGGATTTTCCTTGCCTTCTCTGTTCTTCATCCCCCAAACTCAAATGCACGCCCCCTCCCACTCCAGTGAAGACAGCCGGTACGTGTTTCTCTCTATCACCTACTGCCCAAACCAGCTCCAACTGGAGCCTGTAGAAAAACACGAAGCATTTTCCGCCAACTGAGGCTGTGAACAAGTCAACCGACTGCTGTAAGTGTTGCATTAGTCTGAGCACAATGCAGTTCATCCTCCAATGTCTCCGTGCCCTCGTGAAAAAAGTCTGCTGGTGCATGCTTGCATTGCATAGCGGTTTCCAAATTGCGGGGTGTGAATATGCATAGGACTGGGCACCAGGGGGGATAGCATCCCTCCCAAATGCATGGCCTGCATAGTCTCAGGGTCCAAGCAGGAACAACGACTGCATGCCCACTCTCCCCCACCCCTTGAGCAACCAAATACCCTAGCTCCTACCATCCAGATCCATCACAGCTCCTTTCCAGATGCTCCCAGTGCATAACCCACCTAACACATCCATGGGAGTTTTGTCCCTGGCTCTGAAGCATCCGCAGTAGACCATGAGCTAAGAGATTGGATGTGGACATAGAGATGGGCTGTGATTTCTGCTCCATCCTGACGATCCAGGCACGGCTATGCAGCATGGGATGACAAAGAAGAAAAAAGCGGAGGCAGCATTTGCTGCGGAGAGGAGTTGATTGCAATGCATTGCTTTCACCAAATTGAAAACTGATTGCTTTCAGGAAATGGAAGACTTTCTTCTTCCTTTGTACACACAGGTATAAATCCAGTCTCCCTCTTTTTTTTTTGGCAGCTGAGTGGTACCGACACATCTAACTGCAGATGCAGAAGTGGCATGTAGGGTTAACTGATGTGGATTTAGGTCTTACTCCCCTCTGTGTGATGAGATCAGCACGCTCAGAAGGGATTTGCTGTGATCCCGTTGCGTGCAATCTGCTGGGATCGGAGCCCAACTGGGAAGTGTCCTCACCACCAGGCAATGGATCGGGCAGGACAGAGAGTACCCTCCGCCCCTCCTGCCAATGCCAGCCAAGAAGGGAAGATAAAGCAGGCCTGGCTCTGCCCTGAAAAAAAGGTATCCATCGATCCTGACTCCTTCTGTTCCTTCAGTGACTATTTAATGCAAAAACAACATCAGGATTGATTAAAAGCCATTTCTTGCACACCCCACCCCATGCACACAATTAACATATGGAAATCATGGCTACAATCAATGAGATCCTAGCACAAGCCGGGATCTAGGCAGCCTAAATATGGATAACAGGGATTAAGGGAGCAAATGTCTCAGTAGCCCTAAAAAGAATATAAAAGTCATCGTGCTTCATAGATTTTACTTCTTACATGCTTCTTATTAATGTGGGTTAGGGAAAAACTTTTTCTGCAGGGAAAAAAATCGCTATAAGCATCCGACATCAGTCATTGTCAGAGACAAACGAGCGGATTAGATAGGCCGCTGATGTGATTGAATCGGGTGATCTCTGTGGGTATATCCACACCGCAGTTATTACTGCTGTTGGTCCATTAAGGCACATGTGAGCTTGTGTTAATTTAGGGTCAGCTAGCTGTCTAAGCATGGAGTCCAATGCAAATTTATTTAAAGCTAGCTTGGGAGCATATACAATACCCTGCTGTTCTTGAGTCACAGTAGTGTGTCCCAAAGAAGATACCAAGTGATTTATTGGCTTTTCCTCTCCTTGATTTTTCATGCTTTTTTTCACTGGGTCCGAGCTATCAGCAAAAGACTCGCCCAAAAAAATGGGGTTTGGGGGCCCACTTGGTAGGGAGAAAAATACCCCCAAAAAAACCCTTGCACTGCAACAATGTTTAGAATCTGTTTTATGTCCAATAACATTCTCCATCCTGCATAAATTTATAGGGTTTTTAACTCTTCCCTTTTTATAGGGGGGGTTTCTGAAATCTATTTTATTAGGGGAAAAAAGATTTGAGCGTATTAGGCAGAATGCCAGTCGCCATGGTAACCTTGGATTTTTCCATCTTCATTACAAGTTCAAGTAAAAAAAAAACCTTCATATAAAATCTAAATGAAAGAGTACATTATAAGTCCATTTTGAAATGTTTGCCTGGAAGTGAAACTTTGGACTGCATCCTTTTTCCGCGCCCCCCCTGCAGAACTTTCTGGTTCGATGCAGAACACATTTTTAAAGTGCTTTCATATTGCATTTGGCTTCACTAAGCAGGGTAAATGGTTTGGTGGCTGAAACAAGGCATCAGGCTATATAGTCTTGTGGCACTTCTGCCACTGAACTACTGTCTCACCTTGGGTGCATCACTTATGCTCTGCAGATCTTATTGGTTTTAACTTGCCGGTACAAAGGTAATAACAACCATTACGTATCACACCGCAGCATTGCAAGGATGAACTACGAGGTGCTCTGAGACACTTTGATTTATAAAGGGAAGCTAATCCTTCCTCCTCCAGCTAAATCTCTTGTTGAAAGGCTGACCATCTCTCTGGTCCAGAGACTGGCAGGACTCATCTGTTTTCTCTCTGCATAACTGATTATCTGGAAGGCCGCAAACTAAACAGGACGCCTGCTTGTTTTAGCAATGGATGCAATGCCATTGTCGCAGGGATGCATCATACCTAGTAGATCAATTCTACTTCGTGTCACCTTACAGGTCTCTCCTTTCTCCCGGGCGAGGAGGAGACAGTCCCGTAGCTGCCTTTCCTTTCTACACGCCGCATCACAGTTGGCTGGGCAGCCAGGATCATTTCAAGGATTTCCTGCTCGGTCGCTCACCCCTGCGCTATGCGGCTAAGCCGGCTCGCTGGGTTCGAGCCATCTCAGACCTCCAGCCTGCCTGCCTGTGCAATGCGTGCCGTGACACAGGATTAGGATCATGTTCGGTCCTGTAAGGCAGCTTCCTCCTGGGAAGGCACAGAGGCTGCCTATGACCTCTCAGCTCCAAAGCACAATTGCACCCGAGCTCGGAGCTGCAGATTCAGACCCATAGAAACACACGTTCGGGGCAGAAGCACCGTACCCAGCTCTGGGCCATGAGACACGATGAGCACAAACACTTACAGCTAAAGGTGCCAATGGACCCTTCTGCTTTGGGCATGCACAAATCCTGCCTGCATCTCCAAAATGGCAGGCGCAGACGCCAACCTGCAGCTTTGCCCAGGAGACCATTGAAAGGGCCCATGCATCGCGGGTCAATACTGCCCCACGTTTTTGGGACCTTACGGGGCAGTGAGAGGATGCAGCAGCTTTGTGCTATAAGGAGGGTCGCTTCCTTCTGGGCTCCCCGGGAATTACGACCCTGCAGAAATGGGGCACGTTCTGGCCCTTTTTTGCTTTTCATGGCACTACATTTCATCCTTGCTAATGTACATGGAAAGTATTTCCCAGCTCTGGCATGAGGATGAAAGGGGAACGCTGCGCCTGTTGCATCTGATTTCCCTTCGACCCTGTTCTGGTTAAAGGCACAACCTGCTGCCTCTTTCATAGTGTACATTGCAAGGCTGAACCTGGCATGGGGGCTCTTTAATTTTTTGCATTTTTTTTTCTTTTTTGATACATCCTTCCTTCCGCCCCTCGCAATCAATTAGTGGGCAAAGACTTCCGAAAAGCTCTTTCCTCCCTAACCTTTCACAGGCTGTTGCGATAATGACTCTGGAGAGCTTGACCTGGGCCTTTGCGTTGGGTTCGTTACCCTCCCAGGGCAGCGTAAGGCGACCTTCCTCACTTCCTCCTCTTCCTTTCCTACCCCTGCAGCTCCGATAGTCTCAGGAAAGAGGCGGGGGGAAGGGATAATGTTCCGAAATTGGCTCGACCCCACCAGATAATGTTTCCCCTTTGCTGTCATTTCTGCAGTCAGAGCTAAGAGGAGGGCTGCAGAGATAACACACGTCCGTTCTTTTTGCCCTTTAAAAAATACACATTATGCAGACCTGGAGTCAAGAGCAGAAGGGGGTGGGGGGAATTGGAGCATTTTCTGTTTTTAATTTACATTTTCCTTCTCTCTCTCTATCAAGGCAAACTCTCTTCGAAACCCAGCCTCCATTCTGCTGAAGCCCTAATCATAACTTCGAATTGTGGGGATTGCTTATTTGATGTGTCCTAAATTAATCTCCTTTCCATTTCTCAACCTTTTTCACACACACACCCACACACACCCATGTGCATGCACAATTTGGGGAGATGCCCTTGGAGCTTTTGCTTGGCACCTGCTCCTACTTGCCCAGCCAGTTTGTGTAGGTCTGGGACAGACATTGCCTAAACCGGTTTGACCCGAATCAGTGAAGTCTGATACGGCATTCAGCCAGGTTTATCTCACACCAGTTTCAGCCATTTTCAAACTGGTTTATGCACACTGAACATCTGTTCTGTGACAGGTTTAAACCCGTTTCTGATCACTTAAACCGGTTTATGTGTAATGTCTGTCCCTAGCCTTAGGGACGGTTGTGGTATGTCTAAGGGATGTTGTACTCTGCCATGTTCCTGGTTCGTGGGGCAGCTTGCACTCGCCTTTGTGGCCGTGCGTGAGTGTGAGGGAGGGTAAGGGCTTGCTAATGCATTTCCTAGAGGCAGGGATAGCATGGGTAGAGTTATGCAAAACTTTCCACTCTGTCCAGCTGCTATGCCCTGATCCTAACCAATGCCCTGGCTATTCCTGTCCTGCTAATGTACCTCCGTCGTGGCCTGCAGTGCCCTCAGCTATTCTCGTCTTAAAACTGGCTTTCAATTCTGCCAAAACCTCTAGCATTGCCATGTGATGCCCCGTCCTGCTCCGGCTCTGCGGTCCCTCCTGCCCAGAGCTGGTCACTGCCACGGCTCTGGTTGTTCAGTGACACGGAGCAGGGTCCCCTAGGAAGAGCCCTCGACACTCATTTTTTGCTTGTGGTCTCCTCTGGATAGACCGGTGGCCTTCCCCTTTCCCTCACCACAGCACCAAAGCCTTACTATTTAACTGCACACACATGCAGCTCTAGGGCCACATCTGCATTTTATATATGGATCTGGTGGTGAGAAAGGCAAACGAGCCTATAAATAGTGGGGACAACCCTGGTGTGACACTCTGCAAAATTCAGTAGTCCCTGCAATTGAATTCAATCTTCTTTGTTTTGTTTTTAATTATAGGACTGGTGTTCAACCCCTTCTTTTCTCCCGCCAAGGTGTTTCAGGACTAAACTCATCAACTTCATTGCAGAAGTCCCCGATGTTGCCCTCCTGATAAGTGGTGAGTTTGGTCAGGATTTAGTACCCACCTCAAAACCAGACCGTAGGCTCGCGTGAAGCCAGTTGAAAGATTCCTGATGATCACGCATTTATTTGGTAAGCATTTTGGGGCAAGTGAGCATCTTTCTCACTTCCCTCTTTTTGTACAGGGCCTAGCACAGTGCGGGCTTGGGTCTCCCGGATGTTGCTGGGGATTATAAAACAAGGGATTTCTCATCTTTCACTGTCATTATGTTCCTGCACTTTTGAACCTGTCTGAAGCGTGGACCATACCGTAGGAGAGATAGGCAGGGCAAGCAGGATACCAGCAGCTCTGGACCCCTGCCTCCTTGCTCAATGCACTCGCACACACCTACAAACACACACACCTCTGCCCAGGGCACCAAAACTGCTACAAATACCCCTGGGTCGATATATCATTATTTAAGCAGAGTCTCTCCCACACTGTCCTCAAGAGGCTTTCATGTTTCACAGCTGAAGAAAAGCAACTACAACCCACTCAGTGAAGCAGACACGGTCCTTCAAGCGGGCAGCATAAATGCACACATTAAACGGCATATGAGAGAGAGAGAAAAGCTGGTATCATCATATGTATATGTTTCTTTCCTGTATGGTTTTTATCTATAAATTGGCTTCATTTTAAAAGGTCTGGATCCCATTTCATTTGGCCTGACCATAAATGTGGAGCCTGGATCCCTTCCAAATGAGGTACCTCCTTGCTGATTAGTTTTTAAGATCAACGGGATAAGAGTGCGCGATTCCACAGTTGGGGTAGGCAAGGCCAGAGCGTTGGGTAGCGTAAATTAGGTTAGCCTCATTGCTAGCAAGGGATCTCTACACCCTCCAAGGATCCAGCCCACGTTGTGTATGTTTGAGTTCAGTGAACATTATGTCCACAGATGCATAGCCGTATACACATATGCACATATACACACATCCATCTACATGGACATCTACATACACACACATATACACATATGCATAGCTATATACACATATGCACATATACACATGTGCATCCACATACACATCTATACATATGCACAGCTATCTACACATATGCGCATATACACAAGTACATCTACATGTACAGCTACATACAAATATGCATAGCTACATACACATTTGCACATATACTCATGTACATCTACATGCATATCTACATAGCTATATACACATATGCACATGTACATCTACACACACACACATATACACATATGCATAGCTATATACACATATACACATGTACATCTACATACACACACACATATACACGTATGCACAGCTATATATATATTTGGGGGTCGGACTCGATGATCTATTGAGGTCCCTTCCGACCCTAACATCTATGAATCTATGAATCTACATGTACATCTACATACACACACATATGCACATATATACATATGCACAGCTATATATGCGCATATACACAAGTACATCTACATATACATCTACATACACATATACATAGCTATATACACACAGCTATATATACGCATATGCATAGCTCTTGACATGCATAGCTACATATAGTTTATGGTCCCAAGCCTACTGTGATCCTTATGCAGCCAGACTTTTGCATTTATATGACATCCTATAGAGGCCCAATAGACCACCATGCACCTCATTGAATCTGGTGTAAATCTTTGTCTCCACTTCCACGTGTTTAAGGAGTGTGTGTGCGCGCATAGGTGTGTACACAGCCATGCGTATTTGTGACTCTGGTCAGAAGAGGCCCAGATATGATTCAGGTACTTGCTTTCTTATTTTGCAACCCAGTATTTCTCACTTCCTTTCTGTTTTGAGAAACCTCCATGACTTCCATCCTTATCAACCATTCCCCTGTAGACACTGTTTTGCTTTCGTCTTTTGTAGCAGTGAATTAAATAGATGTAAGGGCCTTAAAAACAGTAGCAGTCCAAAGCTCACCTGACACAAGCCAAGATGGCCAACTCCATAGAGATTCTGCTTTGCTTTAATTTTTTGGGGAGCTCCTAAAATTTACAAAAGGACAAGTGTTTTTGGTTTGGGGGGTTTTGGTTTTGTTGGTTTTTGGGGGAGGTGGCACGGGGGACGGGGTGCTCAGAAAAGGCTCCTCACTCTATGTGGCTTTTGTCAGCTGGCTTCACCGTCATTTCTCAACATCCATCATCATGATTGCAGAGGCCATTGCACGGCATCTACAGAACATTTTCAGAGACAGCCATTCATAAATCCACTCGAGGGTATCATTCTGCCCAGACAGAGATAAAAGTTATCTGTGTGATTAAATTGCAGCGTGGAACAGAAAGTCCTTCGTTAACTAGTCTTTTATAGCCTTTTGCTTTCCACCCCCTTCTTTCCTTCGCCAGGGGACCATGAAATCTCATCTCTGACCACTAGAAGAAGAAGAATAGCAAGTAGAGAGACAAACAGAGGACACAATTCCCAATGCCTCCTCCCCCCCATCCTCCTCCCTTCCCCAAAATCTAATAAAGATGATTAAATTACATGTCTTTTCCTCCCATTGAAATCACCGCACACTGCTCAAATATTGGAGCTCAGGAAATAAGGCACGACAACTTCCCTCGTGAAACTTTAGAAGGCAGAGCAGGGGTCTGGGGCTACAGGCCTGCAAGACTGGCCTGCTCTAATTAAGAAATCACCCTGCTGAGCAGAACCTAATCTAAATAAAATAGAAAAAGGAACTTAGCTGAAAACTCGGCTTCCCCGCCATCCCCCTCCCTCCTGCAGCCCACCTCGCCCCCAGACGGATCCCATCCAAGTTGCAAAGAGTTTTTCTCCTCTGGTGTTTTTTGGAGGGTGAGGTAGGCTTACAGAGAGCTCTGTGTGTGCTTGGGGTGGCCAACGTCCAAAGGAAAAATATACCAGCCATGTACAGCAGAAGCATGCTACTTTTTTCCTGGTCCTTTTTTTAAATGATACTTAGCCTGATGTCTGCGAACCAAACCCTTGGTGATCGTCTTGTTGGTAGGGCTGGTCAATGCTGGCTTTGGATGGAAAATTAGTGTTTTCCAGTAACTCCATTTTGGGGGGAATATGGTTGCAAAAATTCTGATTTTTTTTTAAGTCACCAAGAAATGTTTGCAAGCCAGGAAGACTGTGATTTTTAGACTGCAAACCAAAGCATGTCGGCTGAAATCTGAAATACTATGATTCAACTCTTTTGCTATGGTTGTCTCCTGTTTCCATTCACCTCTACAGGTCTTATCTCCAAGCTGGATTAACTCTTCTGTGATGCATCGTGTCCAAAAGCTCCATCCCCATGAGAGAAAATGGTGGTACATCATCAGAGAGGCACCCATATGAGCAAACCCAGTCTACAAAGGCAAATGGATGCATAAGGCACCTGTTTGAGACTGGTTACACCTTTCGTGCAGTAATGAAGCAATATTCCAGCTGGAAATATTTCAGACATCAGATGAATGACGTAGGTTTCTGATTTTGTTTTTCCAACAAAGAATCTTATTTTCCATGGGGGAGAAGAAAAGGCTGACTATACGAGCCTAATTATTGCAAATTGTCTGTGTTAAGATGAATGATCCGATGCTTTCAAACCTGACTCGTGATTGATGCTGCCCAACATGAGACACTGGAAAGAGGCCTCCACCATCCAGGTGCTGGGACCACCTCTGAAATCAGAGTCCTTTAGAGGGTCTCACAATAGAGACCCCAATCACCAGTCACTTTTGAGCCTCTTGACCCAAAAAAAGAGGGGGATGGGGAAAAGTGGTGGGTGATGCACATGCACCCTGTTTGTACTTACTTGAAGAGAAAGGGGTCAAGATGAATTGGGTGTTATTGTGTTGAACCCATTGAAGGACTCAAATGAGGACCCAAAAACGGTGACTGCATACAATCTTTAGCAGGCAGATACTCTGTTAACAGTCCTTATTAACATCAACTGTGCTCACTGGCCAGTTTGCAAGTATAAAGTTCATCAAAGACCCCGTTCCCACAATGGGTTTCATGCAGGCAGCCACCATGAAGTCCAGTTGCTCCAGTGGGCCCTATATAGGTATCTGTGTTTGCAAGGCTGTGTCCTAAAGCAGGTTAATAATATCCTATTAACTTAACCACAAGAAAAGCCCTATCGGCTTCAATGCTTCCATTTATATTATATTATGATGCAGTTCCATTTATTTCATTAGACTTGAACGTGCATAAATACAGCTGGGGAATGACGGGCCGGGTTGCAGTACTGCAGAAAAAAACCCAGGGGCTGTCGTGGATTGTAAGATGAATATGAGTCGACAGCGTGCTCTTGTCACAAGACCAGCCATTAGCATGGGCCTGGGAAGCATGACTTATGAGGAAAGGCTGAAAGACTAGGGTTATTTAGTCTGCAGAAGAGAAGACTGAGAGGGGGTTTGAGAAATACTTGAGAGGATGGAGCCGGGCTTTTCTCCCTGGCTGTAGGGACAGGACTAGGAGCAATGGCCTCAAAGTGCAGCAAAGGAAACTGAGGCTGGAGGTTAGGAGGAACTTGCTGACTATAAGGATGGTCCAGCATTGAACACAATTTCTGTACTCTCCAGCCCTGGACATTTTCAAGAGCAGGTTGGACAGACACCTGGCTGGGATGGTTTAGTCAGGGATGACCCTGCCTTCCCCTACCCCCTAAGTTTTGCACCAGTCTAGATACGGGCCTCACTCTCTTTCCACGTGTGTGTGCATGCAAGGTCTATGAAGGGCCTTGGGTTGGTCTCGCATTGTTAAATCCCCGACTGTTTTTTAGGCCAAGAAAACTCTTTCCTTTCCATTTCTTATCACAGGAACAGGACATAAGTTCAATGCATCGGTATCATTTTCAATGCAGTGTACCCCTCACCGGGTCTATCTTAGGTTGTTGGCACCACTTTTAGACCAAGATACATGCACCAAATGTCTGTACACGTATGAGTTTAGACTGATCTACGTTCACTTCGACCGGTCTAAGTGCAATGTCTGTACGTGACCACAGCGAGCATCTGGAGTTTCAAAGGAACCGCCATAATTTCAGAAACTGGCATTCAGAGCCTTTCTCTCTCCCCTGATTAATATATAATCTGGTTCATAGTAAGGACAGCAACAGTTTTGGAATATTAAAAAAAAAGGGGGGGAATTGATGCTGCACGATTGCAGAGGAGAGAGGGCCTGGATGGTATCTCTAGCAGCCTTGTTTCTGGCTCAGTATCCATCAGGCTTATAAGAGACTCCTATAACTCTGCCTTTGTCTCCATTTAATAGGATCAGTGGCAGGGGGAAATCTAGTATTATTCTTTGCATCACCTGAGACGATGAACAAGTCAGTAAGGCAGTACTCAGCCCACTCTCGTACACACACACACCCCCACTTTGCTCAGCCAAATACCCTTGCTGCCTTGCACTTACCTCCAAGATCCCCAAACACCAATGCAACCCACCCCCAGACTTATTGCCATTTCAATTTCCCCTTGAACAGTAAAACCATTTCACTGTAACTTGGCCAAGGCATTAACACTCTGGTTTCAGTTTCTTTTATGATAGCCTAGGGCTACTGCCAATTATGTCCCACTAGCCACCCAGCCCACTCAGTAGCAACTCCCTGACCCGTCTTTCAGTGCAGCCCAAACACATCACCCCCCTGTTCTCTGATAAAAATAAAAATAAACACACTATAGGAAAAGATTATTGGAATTATTTGCCAACAGAAAATGGCTACGAGCCAGGCTCTGTTCTCCAACCCACCCCTACACACCACCGCTCAAATGGCCTCGCAATTTCTTAAAGAGAAATACCCAGGACTTTTGTGTGTTAAAAGAACAGCAAGAAAGCAGCTGTTTAAGCCCATCATGGCCTTTTTTAAGATGAAGAGGAATGGTGGTGGGCTGATGAGGGCGCTGGGTCTGGATGGATCCAGTTGGTGTGATTGCAGTCTGCAAAAGCGGATAGATAGATAGATAGATAGATAGATAGATACCCTGTGAACTTCTATCTGAGAGGATAAAATCCACCCAGGATGGTGAGGTTGTCAGAGACCCGACAGCGACAGATAGACAAACAACTGCTAAATCTGTATTCATGTGGCTTTTTCTGCCTGTGGATCTTGTATGCACCCACCATCGGTTAAAAAGCAGGCATAATGCATTAGGCGCAGCTAGCATCAGCATTATCTGCTGGCATCTGCATGGCATTTTATTATTGTTCATCATGCATGTCATGCCATGAGTAATGGCAGCGGGTTACAGTTCACCGACGGTGCCACGCAGATAACATGTTCCTGCCTTGAAGAGCTCATGGTCAAGGTGTATTTTAAGTGCAAGACCACGATGACAGATTATTCCTTGGCTTGGCTGTGCATGCAGTATTCGATCAGATATGGTCTACAAGACAGGGAGAGGCATCGTGTATATGCCTTTTTTTTAATATAGCTGCTTGGAAAAGTTCCCCCCAAACATGTTTTTCAGCAGCAAATTGAGGGAAACTTCTGGCTGTCCTTTGTTTGGGTCTGTCATTTTATAGTATATGATGCTCTTTTTTTTCCCCTGTTGGGTGTCCAATGTGTTTCTACAAGGGCTCGTTTAAGTACAACTTGTATCATACATCCTTTTATGTACCCTTTCGCTTTGCAAGGGCTCCAAAATCTGCAAGCAAATGATGATGCATGAAGCAACATCACAAAATCGGCATTATCTTTGTTTGGCAGGTGGGGAAACTGAGTCAGGGAGACGACAAAGAAGATCTGGCTATCCCCAATACACTCTGCTTTCTTAGGGGACATGGTAATTCCTTCATTTGGCACGTGCCAGTGACATTGTTTATTGTAGTAACGGCTGCACTTCAAAGACTAAAGAAAAGGGACAAAGAAAAGCTTAGGAGTCATAAAATTAATGTAGTGAAAGAAAAGAAAAAATTCCTCACGGGATGGACTGCTGTGGAGCTTTGTTGCAACTTGAAAAATGCACATATCTCAAAACAAATACACACACACAATGTGCACACCTCTAGCTCTAAAAAGATAGACATCGGGATGAACCGCCTAAATACTAGCAGAGATCAATAGTTAAATACATAGTGCATGGAGACTGTTGTGCATATTGTGTGTACACATACCCCTATATACACAGTGGCGTGTTATTCACCCAGATAGCAGCATGTTCCTTTTTTTTTTTTTCCTTTCTTGATGGTTATTCAAGCTGCTGGGAAACAAGTCAAAACTTTCTGAGAAAATAGAGAGAAAAGACGGAGCACCGAAGAAACAGAAACCTCAGGTAACAGCCCAAAGTAGCACGCCGTGCTTCGGCATCTGCTCGTCCTCTTTCAGCCATGGCCTATTTTGACTCGGTTCACAGGAGCCGAGCTCACGGGCAGTTTGCAGCCAAGCGTGCCGGCCACGGATGTGCCCAACGGAGGTGGATCCTGGGTAAATCGCTGCTAAGAGCTCCTGTTACGAATGACTACCCTTACCTTCCAGCTCCTTAGTCCAGAAGCGATGCCCATTTCACTCATCCCAAGGCAGGTTGGGGAATGGGTGCAGGCGATAGGAAGAGCCTCTTGCATCAGAGGAGCCGTCTAGAAGACCAGAACCACGAGATGGTTAGGTATCATGATGATGATGATGATGATGTTAATATGGATCCACTCCAAATTCTCATGGTGCATTTTCATCCTTTTCAGTCCATTGTAGCTTCGTACCTGGAAGTCATACACAGGCGGCAGCAACTTCATCTCTCCGAGACAACAGGATGGACCATTTTCTCATCTCCATGCAGCGAACAAACCCAGCACCTGCATCACATTCGCTCCAGAGAGCATTGCAGCTAGGGCCATGGGCAGCAGTTACACCTGTCCCCGTGGGCAGCTTAGCTCAGAGAGACCACATGGCTTGTGTCATTTTGCTTGAGGATCAGTTCTCAAGATCCGAGCCCCCAGTAAAGAGCCAGGTTTATTTCCTTTATTGCTGGACTTGCCCATGGTTTGTTCTCTGCTCTGGAAAAGTGCAAGGCAGAAAGCACCCACAGAGACAAGGCAGGGGGGGAGAGCAGACCCCAGGCCTCCTCGCCGCTGCAAGCAGGAGTGATGAACGGCGAGCAGGTTGCTGGCGGCAGCAAGGAAATGAGGCTGGAGCGTGCAACAATCTGATCTTTTATAGTGCTTTGTTTATTAGCGGTGTGCCCCTATTTCATAAGGCTGTGTTAGCTAGAGAGCGCACGCAGGCACGATGAAGATGATGACTATTAGCATGAGGCCAAGGACACCTTTTCTTAAGCCTCATTCATAGCAGCAGGCATGGTAAAACAGCCCAGCAATTGTTCTCTCAAATGTCACCTTTCTGTGTAGGCCACTGTGCCGACAAACCCTGCTCTTGGGAGGGGGGACGAGGTGCGGGCAGGGGCAGGCGGGGATGGGGGAGCTTTTGATTTGCACCATTAAAAAAAAAATGTTTTTTTTAAATGAACTGCGCTATCCACCAAATATCTCCTCGGAAAGTCAGCCATCTGGAGACGGTTCTCGTCGTTCCCCGTCTCCCCCCCTTTTCTTGTCTTCTCTCCCTTCCCTTCTTCACGCAGCTTGAACAATTTGGCTCTGTTCTGACTACATTCCTGCGGCCCATTCTTCAGGTTGCCTGTGCAGGGTTCACCCGTAGTGGACGGGGTGGGGGCGAGGGGCACGACAAGGTCTTCATTCAGGCAGGGGAGGGCAGGAAAGTGAATCCAATGTACTTGGGGATTGTTGTGCCATCAACTTAATACCTGAGCAGGAGAAACAAAGAACCTTTTAGAGAACCTGCTCCTGGGCTGCGCCGCTTCCCCCACCCCGAAGGCGCTCGAGAGATAACAGGGCTGCAAGCAAAGGAGCAAACATCATTAAAGCTATCCCAGCAATTTCTGCAGGTATTATATATGATGATAGAGAACCAGGAGACGAAGAGTATTCCTGGTATTATTAACATCCAGTGGCATGATGGGATGAGGGGGGAGGGGGGTTCCCTTTTCAAAACTTTTCTACCAAATTACTTCTGCTGAGTGAGGGGGGGAAGCTCATCTCTGGGCTGGGATCACACGGCTCAAGGCTGGGACAGTTCAGCCAGAGCAAGAATATAGTCATTCCTTGGATGAATATAGTCACTCCTTGGATGAATATAGTTATTCCTTGGATGAATATCATTCCTTGGATGAATATAATCACTCCTTCAATGAATATAGATTTCATAGATTTCATAGACATCAGGGCTGGAAGGGACCTCAGAAGATCATCGAGTCCAGCCCCCTGCCCAAAGGGCAGGAAGTCAGCTGGGGTCATAGGATCCCAGCAAGATAAGCATCCAGTTTCATCTTGAAGGTGTTCAATGAAGGCGCTTGAACCACCTCCGGTGGCAGGCTGTTCCAGACCTTGGGGGCTCGGACAGTAAAGAAGTTCTTCCTTATGTCCAGCCTGAAACGATCTTGAAGTAGTTTGTGACCATTCGACCTCGTCATCCCTTGGGGCGCTCTGGTGAACAAACGTTCCCCCAGATGCTGGTGGTCACCCCTGATAAACTTGTAGGTGGCCATCAGATCACCCCTGAGCCTGCGCTTTTCCAGGCTAAAGAGCCCCAGGGCTCTCAGCCTGTCATCGTAGGGTCTGCTTCCCTGACCTCTGATCATGCGCGTGGCTCTTCTCTGGACTCTCTCAAGCTTCTCCACATCCTTTTTGAATTGTGGAGCCCAAAACTGGACACAGTACTCCAGCTGCGGCCTCACTAAGGCCAAGTACAGGGGGAGAATGA
>NW_005842380.1:760400-764760 GCF_000455745.1 Alligator sinensis | reverse complement strand
GAGCCTTGGGGGACCCCACTGGCCATAGGACACCACGATGAGTGACTTCCATCAATTACTACCCTCTGGGTCTGACCCCGGAGCCAATTTTCCAGCCAGTGGATCGTGGAGGACCCAAGGCTACAATATAGTTACTCCTTGGATGCATATAGTTACTTCTTGTATGAATATAGTTATTCCTTGGAAGAATATAGTCACTACTTGGATGGATATAGTCATTCCTTGGATGGATATAGTCATTCCTTGGATGAATAGCATTCCTTGGATGAATATAATCACTCCTTGAATGCATATAGTTACTCCTTGGATGAATACAGTCACTCCTTGTGTGAATATAGTCACTCCTTGGATGAATATAGTTATTCCTTGGATGAATATAGTCATTCCTTGGATGGATATAGTTATTCCTTGGATGAATATCATTCCTTGGATGGATATAGTTACTCCTTGGATAAATATAGTTATTCCTTGGATGAATATCATTCCTTGAATGAATACAGTCATTCCTTGGATGGATATAGTTACTCCTTGGATGAATATAGTCATTCCTTGGCTGGATATAGCCATTCCTTGGATGAATATAGCCATTCCTTGGATGAATATAGGCACTCCTTGGATAAATATAGCCACTCCTCGGATGAATATAGTCACTCCTCAGATGGATATAGTTATTCCTTGGAAGAATATAGTCATTCCTTGGGAAAGCATGGATGGGGGGTCATCAGCATCTTTAGTGGCTAGGGTAATGCAAAACAAAGATAATGCCGATTCTGTGATGTTGCTTCATGAATTATCAGTTGCTTGCACAAGATTTTGGAGTCCTTGCATCATGTATCATTTTTATGGACCCTTTCTCTCTGCAAGTCATAATTAAAGAGGGCATTGTACTTTGACAAGGTAGCAGGGGAGGGGGACCGGTGATAGGAACGCTTTGGGCAATGAGTTGGACCACAGAGGTTGAACATCATTGTTCTCTGACAGTTGTCTGGTGTATTATAGGACATGATTTGACAGGGAAGCATTCAGGCCGGTTCTTAGCATGCAAACATCTTTCCTTCCCATGCACATAGTGAACACTCACCATTTAAACCCCCTCATTTGTTAGTGCACTCATCAGGGGAGGACTGAATGGGCTGTGGAGATTGTGCCCATCAACCGAGGCGAAGGTGACCCCTTTGCAATAATCATTTAGCACGCTGGTAGGGAGGCAGGGTCTGAGGTCTCAAGGGCCTGCTCATTTGGTGTTACATCCTGCTGGTTGCAGACCACATTCATGGGCACAGCTTCCAGATGCTTTGTCAGCACATCTTTGGTCATGGGAGGTACCCTTGGCATGGGAATGGATGAAGGGTGGAGATGAGAATACAAGCACAAATGAGAATGCATGCAAGAATTGGGTTTAAAAAACAGATTGCTTATGGTAACAGCAATTAACACTGGGAGCAATGCTGGGCAGGCCAGGTATGATCAAGCCCAGTGCTCCTGCTTCCCAGGGTCAGAAAGGACTGTCACCAACGTGCAGCACTGAGCAGGCAGCACGGAGACAGGATCCCTTCTGAAATCCCAAGTGCCGGCAATTCCCAGTGATACAGCACAGGAGGGGATAGGTCACTAGTCTGATCCAGCAAAGCAAGTGCACCGCAGAGGCTGATCCAAAACCACTGAAGTCACTGGGAACCTTTCCATTGATTCCAGTGGGTTTGGGGGTCACGTCCCAAGGAGGCTCCAATTAGCTTTGCTTGCAGCATACGACCATGTCTCAAGTCTCCGGCATGTTCAGAGTTTGGAGGGCCAAGCCGGCGACGTGCCATGCCAGCTCTCAAGCTCTTAAGCACGATGAGTGAAAAGCACAGTTAACTCCTCTGTTGGATTGGGTTGGTTTTTTTTGCCTCCGGTGTCATGTCAGTCTGCAGCAATCCAAGCCAGGGCAGGATGCTTTTTGGAACAAAGCTGAACAGGTGTGAGAGATTAACTTCAGGGACTAGCCTTTTGTTCAAGGGAAACAACGTCAGGCTCCTGGCTAATGAAGTCCAGAATTGAGCCGTTCATCTCCTGGTATTACAGGAGAGCAAACAGAATTCCTTTCCCTTAATCAGCCCAATTGACTCGCAGACAAATGCAATTGAAGCCAGCGGCATAGCTACGTTCCTCTTCTATCCTTAGCTGCCAGCCCCTTCCTTCATCAGCTCTTTCAAATGAAGAGCTCCCATCAAATCCCATGCCATCTAGGGAGGGAGATGCACCCGGGCTTTCTATTCTCTTCAATATCCGAGTGCTCCTTGTGCCCCGTTTCACATCATCCTTCCCGTGCATTGCCAAAAGAGTTTCCCACAGGACAGAGTCGTATTTGCCGGGTCTGTATTGAATAGGATACCACCAACTCTTCAGGAAATGTCCTTGTCACTTGGACCCAGCATTTCTGGCCCAGCTATGCCGAGCATCTCCATTGCTTGCAAGATTTTGATTTTTTTTGCAATTCAATGAGACTCAACTCCAAGGTCTCCAATGTGCTCCCTGCATCACCGGCTTTTACAGAGTGCCTGAGTCTCATAGCTTTTGAGCGTGTCTCATAAAGCCCTGGCTGCTGGGAAGCAGGATGGAGCATGGGCTTTTCAGCTGTCACTTAAAGGGAAAGTTTCTAGCAAAGTTTCTAGCACTAAGGGCTGGAGAGAACATTTTAAACATGTGAAGTAAGGATAGCAGGGTGGCTGGGGTGGGGGCAGAATAAAGAAAGAAAGCAGATGACTCAGAAAGAGGACTTAGTGGTTTGTTTGTTTTTTAAGATAATCGCATTAGTTTTTGAAGCCAACCGTATGATTTTGAAGTACTTGACGCTGGCTTTCTGAACTATGTAAAGCTGGTGGCAGTGCTCCTTGCCTGCTCTGTAACAGGACATTTTTTTTTACTCTTTTGGTCTCACTAAGTTGATCTTTTCTCCTGCAGCAAGGTGCGAAATGAGTGAAATCTGTGGGTCACAACTGACATCTGCTTATAAATGACCGGACACCCTCTTGTACACTGCAGCGTAAAAAAATCTTTTAAAAGATCTTCAAAAAATATCCTGACGCCCACCTTGGTTATCTGATCCCAGCGGTCTTTCCTGCACAAGTGCAGCGGGGCCGGACCCGATGATCTGTAAGGTCCCTTCCAGGCTCTAACGTCTATGAAACTATAAATCTAAATAATGAATTGTTGCTTCGGACAAACATCACACTGAAGTCGGGATCTCTCTCTATTAACAACCTTTTCCGGGAGCAGGATGTTGGCTGCCGTGGTTCCTCTGCTTTACCCGTGGCAGGTTCGGGTGTCGTGCTTTGTCAGGGTTGGAAGCAGTTTTTGCAAAGAGTTTCTATTCTGGCGTTGTATAGAATGGTTTGGATAGGGCTGATCCTGCATCAGGCAGGAGGTTGGGTTAGATGGGACCTCTGGTCCCCTCCAGCCCAACTTCCCGATGAGCTACGAAGTGAGCAGAAAGGAGGCACGAAGTGAAAGATTTGCAAGCAGTTTTTCTCACTATTCACCCAGCTCCATTTCTACTTAAAACCAAATTCCACTCGATCCCGGTTGCATAACGTAATGAATAGTAACATAAGCTCGGCTGTTACACAAGAAAACTCGCGGCACTTTCTGTTCCAATTTCATCTCTTCATAATCGATGCGTTTCTGGATCAGAAGTCATACTGTTTGCTTTGCTCTGGGCTCAGTATAACTTCATTAAGCAAAAGCATAAAGTCCGTGTTATTTATTTATTCCACCTGATAAAACCAGGATATTACCCCCGCTGTGACAACACGGGTTAATTTTCAGTGAAGTTCTTTTGGCAAACTATTAATACAACGAATCGCTCCTATCAGATCCAAGATAAAAGGCTGTCACATCATAAGCTCATTTCAGTCCTTTGGCCTAGTAACATTAGACTTGAAGGTGCTGTAATTATGTCCCATTGATTTTTTTTTTATTATTGTTACTCATAAAAGCCCGAGCATAAAATTAAATTAGTTCAACGTTACTTGGTGTGAGCTTGGGAGCATACAGCTCATGAAATGGTTTGAGAGGCGCAGCTCTGCCAGTTGATGACCAGACCCAAATCACCAACCTCCTTCTGCCGGGGGAAAGGTCTTAGCAGGACCCGCCGCTGCAGCGATCCCAAATGAGATGTCCCCACCGGCCTCAACACCTAACGCGGCCTGGAGCAGCTGTCCCGAGCCCCGTTTCCACCCTGCCCCTCACTGAAAACAGTAGTAACGACTCCCTCCGTGATGGAAATTAGGTGGGACACCCAAACATCTCTGCTGGGAATAACCTTTTCTCTCCATTTTTCCTTATTTCTATTTTGCCACAGCTTGGTGGAAGGGAAAGA
>NW_005842380.1:753809-760368 GCF_000455745.1 Alligator sinensis | reverse complement strand
GGAAAGAGAGAAAAAAAACAAAACAACAACACATCTTTTGATTTGGGGGAAGGTTTTAAGATATTTGGAAAAAATAGATATAACACTTTCCACATAAGCACATATACCATGTTTTGGCCAACCTTCCTCGGCAGCCTTCTCGCGAGTTTTCTGGTGACGTCTGCTTCGGACAGAGCCATCAATAGCAAAATATCGGCCTTTCTTTCAGGCTGGGGCATTTCCCGTTCCAGCAGAAACACAAGCGCAGCTTCAAAATCGATGAAAATAATAGAAAGTAGAGAAATGGTTTTGAAAAGTCACCAAGTCTTGATGCACAGAGAAAGCAGGCTGCCGCCTTTACAGGAGTGCTGGCTAAGACCACTGACTCCCATAAGATGCCATTTGATGTATACACTGTTGGGGGTCTGCCCAGAGTCAGCATGATCTTTGTTTTGCAGGTGGGGAAACTGAGGCACAGAGCCCAGAAAGAGGACCTGGCTATCCTGCCTCTGATTCTGAGCGAACCGATACTTTTGATTACTTTTGGCTTATACACAATCAGTGTGTGTGTTTGACCAGAGGCTTGACCAAAGGGCTTAGGGACAAAGAGGGTATTTTTAAATAGAAATGGGTTTGAATAAATTATTCCACAAATGTACTTTGCTTCTCCAAAATCCCTTGTACGCTAGAAACTGTAATATGGAAAAAATTAAGCAAGAGGTGGCACTGAAGCATACTATTAAACCAGCGGAGCCTTACAAAGGTGTCAGAGTTGTGATAAGTCCTGTTTAAACTTTACCCAGGGCTAAATACCAAGTGTCAACAGGAGCTCATGCCCAAACTCTCTGATCGGACCAGGCAAACATCCAATCAGAAGTATAAATCAAAGCCGAGACGCCGGCCAAAGGAGGTGGGAATGTTTCACTCCCCAATTCCCATCTGCACAGGACTTTCTCAGCAGGTTTCCCAGAGCCAGCTCTTTCCCCATACATTTGTTTGCACTAGAAAGCCTGCTGCATGCATCATTATTTTTTTTTTCAGGTAGGCAGACACTGAGCAACTACTCCCAAAAGTACATCATGTACTAGCTCCACATCCATTCAAAAGGGCATTTCTAAGCACGCTGCTGATACAGCATACTTCTATTTGCCTTTCCTGCAATCTCATCCAGCTAGCGAGCCATAGTCCTGACTCTTGAATAATGGGAGAAAAACTTACTCTCCCTAAATCCTTCATGAGGAAGAGGATAACAGATCTGGAGGAGGGGAAATCATGGAAACAGGTGCAGTTACCTTAGTGCACCTTCAATCTCTGCCTCGGGTCTGCCCACCTGCAGCTTGTATGATTAAAGGACAAGTCTGCTGTCCTGCCAAGGATGAGACAGCGTGTCTAGTGACACCAGCAAGAGCATTTCTCATCTATTCACAGTCTGCTTTACAATCCTTAGCCTGATAGGTGTAAATAGGTTCGGACAGCCACATCCTACCACATGCATAGCGTTGTATCTGACAGTCTTTCTGTTGATCTCCATAAGCCTTGTCCTTACGTCCTCAAATGACGTAACACATTAAAATACCATGTTAATACTCCAAGAAAAACATTTTGGATTGGAATAAAAAAAAAGGTTAAAAAAACACCATCTGTCATAGTCATTTTTCCCCATCTTTCTTTTTCCCTCCCTCATTAAAAAAAAGCACGCTCCTTGGAAGCATGCAACATGGTCTATTAATTGAGGGCAAATAATCCTGAGATAAAGTGCACCATAAAGTTTTTAATGAGAACATATGGCAGGGAAAATTGATAGGACTGTGCCTTCGGAGTAATGTATAGAGGGAGAGGGAGGAACCGGCAAAGGTGAAGGCAGGGGTTGGCTTTGCCGATGGGCTGAAGGTAGGGTAGGGATCTCCTGGCTCTGTCTAGCAGCATAGCAGATAAACTAGAGAGGGACCTAAACTCTGATATGGATCTGCTACTGCAACACCCCCAAATCCTGCTCTTATACAGCATTATACTGGTCGAAATTCAAAGCAACCTCATTTTCCCTCCAATTACTGCAGTTTACATCAGTCTTGGCTGAAGCTGATAAGGAAGTAAGCGTCCCGGAGTTATTTGTCAGCAGCTGTTTAACAAAACTGGGGTGAAAAACACATTTTAAAATGGAAGAGATGGTAGATTTGCAATGGTAGATGCAATGGTAGATTTGGGACGGTAGATGCGGCGGTTATTTGATTAAACCTGTGCAGATGTGTGCTTCTTCATTCGGCGTGTTATACAGGTGCGGGACCCATCTCTGAAGCTGGTTAGCATGATACAAGGCCACTCTGCAGCCCTATTCCTGAGTTACCCCGGTCTGAGGTCGCTGCCTTGCTTCCCTCGAGTCATATGGGGTGAAATCCTGCCCTCAAGTCAACGTGCATCGTGTGGACAACACAACACAACCCAACACAACCCTTACCAGGCAGTTAGCCACATTAGTCTGAAGTCAGGCAGAAGGCAGGGCAAAGTTGCACCTTATAGACTAACTGAATCAGAGATGTAAAAGACAGGGAAGGGAGGGAGGAACTTGATCCCTGCTACCTCCCTCCCTTCCTGGTCTTTTGTATTCAAATCACTTTTTCTATTTGCTCCATGCATGTCATTTCATGGCATCTGCTGAAGTGCACTCTTGCTCACAAAGGCGTATGCCTCTCTGATTCAGTTAGTCTATAAGGTGCATCCAGGAGACCTGTGTCCTTTTGTGGGCTACTGCTAAGCCACTATGTAATCCCTGACTGGAGTTATGACTGTTTCACTCAGCGTTGGTTTTCACTGGTTTGTACTCACGCATCCCTGCTGCGTGCCTCAGTTTCCCCTCTGGAAAACCATGAAAGAAGAGGCACTCTCCTAATAAAAAGCAACCGCATTAGTTTGAATCCTGCAAAGGAGAGCAGAACTGGAGCTAAAGAAAAACAAAGCACAGTGCTCGGCAGTGTACTGTCTTTAAAGAAAGCAATTTGCTCATTTAGATGCATTGCAAGTCCCCCGCAGTATTGTAGAGACGTGTTGAAAAATAGGCTCCCACATTTATTTTAAGTGACAAACATATTTAACATGAAAGCCTTTACCTGTAAATAACCCCTCTACCGATCATACAGGTGGGAGTTTTCTAGGGCCTGAGTGACTTAGGAGCACGAGTCCTATTGACTTGCATCACTTTGGCATTTCCCAATATCCTACTCCCAGAAGCTTCCATAAATTGTGGCCCAGCCAAAGCCAAACACATTCAGTCCCTTACTCTACCCCTCCCAGAGGGGCCTGGGAAAACAGATGAGGCTTGCAGAGTATACGGAGAATAAATTAACGTAGCCAACCGTTCCCCACCACCCACCAGCCGCTTCTGGCCCTTGTGAATTGGCTCTGTGCGCAGGGAACTTACCCCTGTGCCATTTCAATGTCCATGTAGCCCTTGAGCCATAGCCAAGTCCTCAGAGTATGTGGAGCTGATATGGCAGCTGTTCCTACCTCGGCTCTTGGGAAGAACTTTGTATCCCGATACAGGGGGGCAAAGTCCTCCCCCAGCAAAGCAACTGGCAGCTCAGACACCCACAACTGAGGCCCAAAATGCCACCTGAGCCTGAGATCCCATTGGACTTGTATGGTTTAAAATATACCTTCTTCTATAGCAATGACACACCAGGGTTAACTGGGGGAAACTTTGGCATGAGTGCAAAGGGAAGCCCAAATTCACATCTCTGGTGCAAGAGCAAGATGCTCTTATGCCCTCCGGCATGGGCTGCAGCAAGACAAATAGCATCTGTGCTTCGCTGCAGCCTTTCTGGAGCCCTGCATGCCATAAGCAGCATTGTCAGGTCCAAGCTGTCAAATAACATGAACAAGGCCCCCCGCATAACGACACTGTCAGCTTAAAGAAATCATGAGACTGTTGCATAATAATGTGCAATTCTGGTGGTCTTCCTAGTTCCCTTCTGGTTTCCAAGCTATTAAGGGGTCTTCAGTCCAAGGTTTCTCTCCACCACCACGAGGCCTAGGCATTTACCTATTTTATGTTGCAGTCGGTATGCATGAAAGTCGAGAGTCCCAGGGCTCCAGGAGCTGGGTCTTTGAGAAAGTTGCAGTAGGTATTAATGAAAATCAAGTGTCCCAGGGCTCCAGGAGCTGAGTCTTAACCTGTCAGATCATATGAAACTTGGGAGACAACCATATGAATCTATAACACTGCATTGGTCCAGCCAGTCATTGCTCGTTGGCCTTGAGCCACCAGTCATGAGACCCTGCCTGGGGCTTCTCAGGTCGGGGGGGTCAGAGGTGCGTGTTTGCCCTAGTCATCTATTAACCGCAGGTAGCTACAAATATTGGAAATACTTTGGTTTAAAAATCTATGCAGAAAAAGGAGGGCACCTTAAACTAAACCTTGCCTTTGCAAGTGCATTACTCTGCCCTTCTGCTGAGAGCCCTTCCTAGTGCCTTGAATTCACTGAAGAAGCTACAACCTAGAGGCTGAAAGCGGGGGGGGAGTCCCTAAAAATGGTTACAAATTCATAGATGCAAATGATTGCAAAAGTCAAATGATGTGACCCATGCCTTTTGGGAAACCTGGACTGTGCGCTGCTTCCTGACTAATGCTATAGTGGCCACGGGAAATTTGCTGAGGAAGGCTCAACCTTCTCCCTCTCTACTAGCCCCCTTGTTCAGACAGCGCTGCAGAGGAGTCAAAAGTGTCGGACAGCAGCATGGCCCCCTCCTGCCAAGTGGCTGCAACCCCCCATGCAAACACACACAGTCCCAGCCTCATTTATCACCTCTGCGAGGGGCTGTGGAATTCCTCTCATTCTTCACAAGGACTTTAACCGCTCAAATCAAACAAGGGAGCAACATTCCCGGGCCAGCATGTGTAGGCAGGGATAAGGAGCAAGGCTTAATCAATCCCACCGGCTTTCCCACACTTTCTGTGATTGTTTTTATCAGTGTTTTGACACCAGGTGTCAAGGACTTTCTAATGGTGCCAAAGGTGCGTTTTTCTGGCCTCCCGTGGAATGGCATTGACAGTGGAGATGCTGAGCCGTCCTACAGGTGGTCCCTGCATGGGACGGCGTGCAGCTATTGTCACATCGTTATGAATAAGGGGGACAATATTCCAACAGACTTTGTATTTTCTTTTTAAACAGCTTTTAGAATAAGCCAGCCCTATGGTGTCAGGTCGGACTTTTCTCCAGGAGAGACGCTGGGCCGCCTTCTTCATGACTTCTCCCTTCACTCAGCCATTCCAGCCTTGGAGGCAGGTTAAAACTTCAGCCGTGCCAGCCACTCCTCCCCTAAAATTTACACCTGCAAGGGGAGACACCTGACTCCAGGACTGCCAGTGCAATGTCCTCAGGCTAACGGGAGGAGGGCAGAGATGGAAACCTGGGAAAGAAATCACCCTGCAAGGGCAGGGGGAGGTGAGATGTGCTCAGGACCCACTGGATGTGCTCCATACAATGACGGACAATATTGAAGGGCTGAAATACTAGCACCAGTGCACCACAGAGCTTGCTTGCTTGCTTGCTTTCTCTCTATCTAGCTATCTTTCTACATGCATCACATGCTTCAACCTCTGAGTGTGAGCACCATTCACATTGTGCAGCCCTGTCTTCCTCTCCCATCAGTTTTCTACCTTTTCGACCCCTCGGTGTTAAATCCTGCATTGGAGTTCAGAAGCGACTGAAGTCTCTCAGCCTAAGGGGCTCAACGGTAGAAACCTGACCTTACTACTGTTATCTCACCTTGATTTGATGTCGTGTCATGACCAGCATTTATTAACCTGTAATCTGCTCTGCCATGTCCATGTATAGGCACACGTGTACCTGGCTACACACGCAGAGGCCTGGAGCTTTCTATCTGAAGCATGAGGAGCTCATGTAAAAGTGATGCCGGGTTTCTGAAAGAGAAGTGATTCACTGCAGCTTCTTTAGGATAGATAGATAGATAGATAGATAGATAGATATCTCTATATATATATTAATATAAATGGAGATAGATATACATATATGGATATTTATGTAGATATCTATATATATATAATCTAAATCTCTCTATATGTCTATATAGATGTAGATGTATATCTATATAGATATATATGGATATATATGTAGATATCTATATATATAATCTATTATGGATATATATGTAGATATCTATATATATATAACCTATATCTCTCTATATATCTATGTAGATATATATGGATATATATGTAGATATCTATATATATATAACCTATATCTCTCTCTATATCTATGTAGATATATATGGATATATATGTAGATATCTATATATATATAATCTATATCTCTCTGTATATCTAGATAGATAGATAGATAGATCCCCTAAAAAGCTGCAGTGAATCACCTCTCTTTCAGAAAACTTTAGATATAGTTAGTTCTGATCCCAATGGAGTCCATTGTCATGTTTCCCTGTAAAATAAGTGTCAGGCACGGGAAAGCAAGAGACAGAGAAAAATTGGTATTACCTGTTCCAAATTGTCTTTAAGCCATATGAGCAGCATACGCAAGAAGAATTTAAGAAAGAGAGAGTGAATTTC
>NW_005842380.1:747427-753778 GCF_000455745.1 Alligator sinensis | reverse complement strand
CCCTCTAAGTGGAAAATTGGGCCAGAAATCTGATGAGAAGAACAGGTTTCCCAGGAGATTCCCAGTGTTTCCTATTTGTGATCAGGCTGGAAACACGCTGCCGTGAGAACAGTCTTCCTCTGGATATTTTAGCTTGCCTACTTCTGAAGACGGGTCGGCCAAATTGATGGACAATTGAAGTACATTTCCTGTTCAGGATTAGGATGAAGGTGCAGAGTTGAGGTCAAAAGGGCCTGCCAAATTAGCTACAATCTAGTTGCAAAAGTGATATAAGCACTTAATAGCCATAGGCACTCAGTGAGAATTGGGGTAGTAAATTCCCAGGTTACTTTTTGGAAATGGGAATGGGTGTCAAAGTTTCACAAGTGCGTACGTGACGTGGAGTCCCAAGGGCTCTTTTGAAAATGGGGCCAAGGCCACTGTGAGCATTTGGCCTTTCCTATTGTTTCCTCTTAAATTGTCCATCCATTCATAATCATTGTACAATAGGGGCTCACATATTTCCTACATATCTTCCACTTGTGCACCTCTGCTCCATGAAGCTCTGACTGATGTGGCAAAGCACATCAACGTTAAACGCAGATGTAGCAGATCAAACACGTTAACAGCAAACTTCATAGAGGAATCTGTCCCTGGCAGAGAAACCAACTATCACTTCCTCTTATCAAGGCAGAGGGGGTTTCTTTTCTCAGGTAACGAAGTAATATTCCCTCTGACTTAGACTGGGGAACCTATGCTGGTTGCCCAAACTAGTTTGATTGTATCAGATGGATGGACACGGGAGAATAAAGTATAATAAAGTAGAGTACAATTGCTTACCAAGTTAAGTCCTTGTTTTCCAGTGCAAATGTCATGGTGCTTGTCTTTAATGGTTTTTAATGGTTTGTGCATGGGTCTAACAAAAAGGCCATTGCTTTTCAGCTCTCAAGACATGCCTGGAAGAAACCATGAACATTGACTTGCAACTTGTGCAGGTGCATTGGGTGATATTTCTGGCTCTGTTGTGGAAGCAGCACTGAAGATGCCCATTCAAACACCTCTGTAGACTTCCACTAGACTTGGAGAGTGGCATAGACAAGGAAATGAACTCCTTTCCCCATTGCCATGCCTCAGCGAGACTCCTGTTACCTCATTAGAAAGACAAGCATCATGTTCTGACGCAAGATCGCACATCTACATATCTCCAATCAAGACATAAAGAGTCCCCTCACTTGGGCTCCAAGTTAAGAAGATCCTTACATTTTCCAGTGGGATGTAGAATCAGAAAAAATAGGGTGGAAGGACCCTCAGGATGTCCAGTCCAACCCCTACTCAAGGTAGGATTAGCCCTGACTACATCACCCAAGGCAAATATTTGTCTGTCTTGCACATACAAACTTCCAATGCTAGACCTTCCACAACATCTCCGGGCATCAGGTTAAGCATATTGATGACAAGCTAAAATGGGGTTTCAAAGACAGGCAGAAGGGATTTTGCTCTGCAATAGCAAGCAAGGCATTAGAGAATATGATACGCCAAGGCCTATGTAAATGCCTATGGACTACAAGCCAGGATAAAGAGATATTGGGACACACCCGCAGTCTGATGAGTACCGGTAGCTGCATGAATCCAGGGAACAAGATTTCCTTCCTTCTTTCTTGGAATAGTTGATTTGAAGCAACCCAAAAAGTGGCTTCTATTATGAGTATTTGGCGCGTGCCAGAAAGCAGCTCAGATGCACGGCTTGAAATTGGAAAATAACTCGTAGCAGAAAAAAGATCTTTCCATCCCAAAGGTTTAGTAGCCGTTCTTATGACATGCCAACCTTTTTACCCATCGCTACTTAAAATGAAATGAGTCTCTGTGCCCCCGTTGTCTTGTAGGAGGTCCAGCTGTATGAATGCTTGTCATATAGTAAGTTGAGGATGAGGGACGGCAACCAGAAGGAGATATTGTGTTCAACCATCTGTTTGCAGCCCAGATACAGCGAGGGCTCATTGCTTTATTGCACAGGGCTTGATGATCATGAATGGTGCTGAGCATTGTCTGCTTCCCTTTACGGACAGGGGAGCCAAAGGGACTGAACAGCCCTCCAGAAGTGCTCATCTCCTCGCTGGATTGGGCCTTGAGGACTCGTTGGGGTAGAAACACCGTACAGTGTGTTCTGTGTCTTTTGGCAGGTCTTCACTGTTTCTTTAGTCAAGGTTAAAGATACTTCTTCTTCTCGTTGGCTGAAAAGTCAAAGAAAATTCATAAACCTTACGCAATTTTCAGGAAGTGTGCCTGGGAGGAGACTGGAAAGGCAACTTGCAGGCATGTCTTATTTTGTTACCTGTCTTAAAGCAGCTCGGTTAGGCCAAAAGCCTGAGCTGTCCCAAAGTCAGACGAAGTTTGTGCCTCTAGAAGTTCCACGATGATGAGTTTAATTTTTTTGCCAGGCCTGTAATAACAAATGGCTTTCTCACCACGACAGACACGACGGCAGGATAAGCTTTGCCCATCGGCTCCTGCTGCAATGTGCCGCAGGGAAATGTACGTGCCTCTCGTTTTGTGGGGGGTTTTGATCATTTCATATCATGGCCTGCTTGCAAACACAGCACGCACCGTAGTGAAAAAGCCCACTGATTCCAAGTGGCAAAACACGAGAAGGGAAGGCATGACTCCTGAACTGAAATCTTCCACAAACACCACGCGCAAGTCAAAGTGATTTACTAAACTTCTCTGCTGCTCCGTAAAAGAGAAAAGCAATAAATCCCTCAAATGGGGACTTGCAAAACATGTATCTTGTCCAATATGTGCCTGCAGACTAAGATAAAGAGTCTTCAATGTAAGACGCGCTTGCATTGCAAATGGAGGTGTGAGTGCCTTGTCTACAGGTGTATCCACACTTGAGTAATAACGGCAAAGAAGAAGCGACAGCATGGGCTAGCAAGGCCAGAAAGCACCCAGTGTGCCCTGCAGACTTATACTGCCTACAGTTAGGTCAGTGCCATCAAGTCTTTGTGGTCACTGGGCACGTCTACACGAGATGCTTAACTGCGTGCTAGCTTAGTTTACTTATGAATTATGCAAAGTGCACGTGCTTACTACACGGTAAACCTCCCTAGTCCTGAGTAAATTTGCTACCTGCAAATGCAAGTAGCAAATTTACTCCAGATTAGTAACAGAGCAGTAGTGCTCGTGTAGACACCTGACCAGGAGCAAAATCTGCTTCCAGCCCCCAGGACCTGCCTGCTGCTCCACAAGAGCCCGGGTGAGGACTTTGCCCCCCTGCCCCAGCAGCAGGAAGCCCCAAGCCCCCTGTTCGCGGATCATGATCAGGCCAGCCCCCACTCCACCATTGCAATCAGGGAGCAGGGTCCTGGGAGACCCTTATCTCCCGGCGCTGGCTCCACGACCACAGGGCCGGTGCTGGGAGACCCTTATATGTGCCGGCGGATCGGGGCAGGGGCTAGGACCTGTCCCTCCCATGCAGCTCTTTCCAAGTCCCCTGCCCCGATTGAGGAGCCAGGGCCAGGATCTCCCTGCTGCCAGGGCAGGGAGACATTATCCCCACCCCAGCAGCAGGCAGCCCCTCGGGGCCAGGAAACAACTTGGCCCAGTGCTTCGTGCCAGCCCCTGGGCTACCACCTGGGGACCTAGAGCTCCCCACAATGGTGACAGGGGCCCATTGTAGAGCTATAAGAAATTTGGTGCAAAGAGCAGCAAATCTGCTCCCTAATCCCCACATGTGTAGACACCTGCCTGAAAGCACTTACTCCAGAGCAGTTCACACCAAAGTAAATTTAGGCCAGATCAAATGCATGTGTAGACGTGCCCAACTGTTACCAGAGACAGCTATATTCAAGCTATCACAGGGCTGCCTGCAATCACACCCGCTCTCTGCAGTGTAGACATGTCCTTCCTCCCTAAGGCTGGCTGTCTGCATTGCCCTTCACAACCCGTGTATTGGACTGACCAGGTTTCATATGCTCCGACCCTTCCCCAGGCCATTGCCTTGAATAACCCTTCTAAAAAAAATGACTGCTGTTTTTCTCAATAATCATCCCAAACACCGTAATGCCATGATTGTAAGAAGGAGCATTTAATTTTCGTCCTAAGTGTTCTGAACCAATACACCTAGTCCTAGTAATTAATTTAGCCTGTCTCCACTGAGTTTCTACAATGCCCCATGTAAGTACCTGTCAGATTTTAGAATAGAAGTGTTTCTCCTCCTCCCCCCAGATTCAAAGTTTCCCAAAGTGACTTACAAAGCAATGGGTTTTGTCCTTGTAGTACAAAGCCTGTGTCAGCTCAGGAATAGCATGAGCAAGAAACATTACTGCTCTACTTCAGCCAAGAGTGCTTGTCCAAATTACAGCGTTCCCCTGGGGGAAGGATCTCTAACCAAACACACCATCATCGATGACCTACCTTGAAGAGCATCACCCTGCGACGGTACAGCAACATCAGCCTAGCAGGCTGGGAGAGAGATGGGACAGCCTTCTCAGGCCTTAGCAACTCTGGTTTAAATACATGCACATAAAAGCTCTGGGGCTTTCCTGAGCCACTTGAGTCAGAGCTGGTCCCAGTCTTGTGCAAGGAGGTCATTTCTTGCATGATTTCCAGCAGGCTCTTCTGGGAGAGCACATCAGCCCCCCAGTTCTCTGGACAAACCTTGGGCCCCGATTCAGACCGATGATTAAGCATGCGCTGCTTTCAAGCCCACTGATGTCAGTAGGTCTATGCTTCAAGCTGGGCACATCTTTAAGTACCTCCTAAATCAGGGTCAGAAACAAGGTGTTGTTCCCTGTATCACAACACACATTGCACCACCAAAACTGACTGTATTGTCTTGCTTTCAGGCTTTAAGTTTGGTTTTCAGCCATAAAAAGCTCTGGCAGCTGCTAATACACACCATTCGACTAGTTTAACCGCCAAAATTACACAACAGATTTTAATGGCCTTAAAGGAACCTTTAGGGCATATTATGTCAGCTTCTCACCACTTTTCTAAAATAGGATTGTTTTGTATGGTCTCTTGTAGTTAACAAGAATAATAGTTAATACAGCAACGTATCCTTTAATGAAAGATGCCCAAGCCCTTTAATAAAAGCTCGGTCGTTGAAATGGAGCTGGCGATTTGGGATGAGAAGTGAAAAAACAGGGACCCGTCCTTTTTGCTGGTGGATTTTTCCACCCTCTCTGAAAATCCACCTTTCATTTGGGGCTCCAAGGCCGCGTTTGACACTCGTGGCTAGTTGAAGTGAACAGAAAACTCTTTTATCAACACATGAAATACAGCTGTCTCTCTCTCAACTGGATTAGGACCACTAGAAAATGCATAACAATGTAGCACATGGCTTAGGAGAGGAAGTGAAAAAGTATACCGTCTGCAATTGAATGCAGATCCAGGTAAAATGCAATTTCCCACGCTGGAATCGGGCCAGGACACCAGGATTAAAAGCACTCCTGCTCTTTCAAAAGCTGCCGTGGGATAGATAAGAGGAAGGAAGGAGGCTCTAGAGGTTAGCAGGCCAAGCTGGAAATTGGGGGTACCTCAGTTCAAGCCCCCCGATTGGCGGTGTGAGCTTGGCCAAGTCACTTAGGCTCCCAATAGTCATATTTAGGATCCTAACTCCGACGGAAAGGCCTCCGGGTCCTAAATCAGTATTTATCAAAGGTGCTTGGCTGTATGTCTAGACCTCAAAGAGGTGATCTGAGTGCAAATGCATGAATAATTGCGGCACTGGTAATAGCCCATTCAAGTACTCCAGGGATGGGTGGTCTTTTATGTCTTCCAAACACCCCAAAATGCAGTGTGAATTGTAAGTTCCCAATGTTTGAGAGAACTGTCCCTGCTGGCTTCCATCAGCTTCCATCAACCCATTAACCAGACGGGAAAACCATGGCTGCCACAGACTCAACCCATTAACCAGATGGGAAAACCAGGGCTGCCACAGACTCAACCCATTAACCAGATGGGAAAACCAGGGCTGCCACAGACTCAACCCATTAACCAGATGGGAAAACCAGGGCTGCCACAGACTCAACCCATTAACCAGATGGGAAAACCAGGGCTGCCACAGACTCAACCCATTAACCAGATGGGAAAACCAGGGCTGCCACAGACTCAACCCATTAACCAGATGGGAAAACCAGGGCTGCCACAGACTCAACCCATTAACCAGATGGGAAAACCAGGGCTGCCACAGACTCAACCCATTAACCAGATGGGAAAACCAGGGCTGCCACAGACTCAACCCATTAACCAGATGGGAAAACCAGGGCTGCCACAGACTCAACCCATTAACCAGATGGGAAAACCATGGCTGCCACAGACTTAAACCATTAACCAGATGGGAAAGCCATGGCTGCCACAGACACCACCCCT
>NW_005842380.1:717641-747146 GCF_000455745.1 Alligator sinensis | reverse complement strand
AACCAGATGGGAAAACCATGGCTGCCACAGACTCAACCCATTAACCAGACAGGAAAACCATGGCTGCCACAGACTCAACCCATTAACCAGATGGGAAAACCATGGCTGCCACAGACTGCCAGGATCTGGCTCTCGCTGCCCCCAGAAATTAGAAGGACAAGAGGCCTTGCTCCTCTCAGGATTAACTGCCCGGGACATTTCTCTGAGGCTTTCTACAAGTTGGCCCTTCACTCTGCCACACACGGGTACATATCCTATCCACAGTAGTTCATGCACAAACACTCACGCGCGTGCAAAACCCAATACAGTCATTTTCAAGCTAATTCCCCCGTACTCTGGGAAGCCAGCAAAATGGGATTTCTCTGTTTGTCAAAGCAGGTGTCAGCAGGCACCGTCTTTCAATGTCTCTTTGTTAGAACGGGAAGCAAGCTTTGTCTTGCTGTTATTATTTTGATATGACTTCAAGGTTTTGCATAGCAGCGGCATGGGCCAGGGAAGCTGCTCTGTGCCTGGAGTCAAACCTTGAGGTGGCATGACCCCAACTTTGGCGCGATGTTGAGCTTCCTACAAGAAAAACATGCCCTGAACACTAAGGGCCCATTGGTCCCATCCCCGTACACAAGTCAAAACAAGTTCACCCACCTGCATACCACGTGGTATACCCTTTCTCCTCCACCCAGGGGCCAAGCTGCAAGTCCCTGAACACATGCTACCACCCCGCAAGGCTGGCATCAAAAGAAGGAGCAACGATATGATTTGAAGCAATCTTTTGATGTTGTAACCAAGAAACAGCCTGGCCCCAGAGAGGACCGAGGTAACTCCCAGCTAATAAAACCTATAAGGTCAGGCATGATTTGAGAAGTGGTGGTTTCCCATTCATCTGAGCTGCATTTTTATTAGCATGTGCAAAGGCAGCTCCATATTTCCTCTCGTCACATCCTCTTAGGATCCTGAGATGGATGGCTCTCCTTTGGGTGATAAAGGGACTGTTCAGGTGCAAATCTCAGCACACAAACCCATCCCTATATTTAAATGCCATAATATATTCCTATTTACCTTATTCATGAATGTTATTTCCCATGCACCACTTTCAAGGAGATCCAGCAGTGGCTGAAAGGAGGTGGAAAGGGAGAGGGGGGTGCATGTATGTGTGTGTGCTGGGGGTAGCATGAATTTAAGTTTTTCGCTCCCGCTCTCCAGATGTTCTGGGTAAGCAGCTGGGGGTGGACTCTGCCTCCGGAGGAAGGGGGTTTCAGACATGATTTAGCAGTTTACCTCCAACGTTTGTCCTGAATTTTTACAAAGCAGTTCGAAGTCAAGCTGAGAAGTTTCTCAAGCCCCTGTCCAAGCAAAGAGGTCTGTCATGTAAGCGCCAACCCTGCTCTTTACCTCCCTGGAGATGCGAGAAACTTTACTAGGGTGGGAGAGGAATGTCTCAGTATCCCCTACCTTTCGGCTGTGCTTTTGGGCCACCGCTGCAAATAGCAGCTGGCTTCTTAAGCATCGCTGGAGGACATCAGCATTCATGCCTGATTTCTTCTGGGGAAATGCCACTTCTCCCTAAAAAGCAAGCAGGACTCGTGGCAGAGGTGATGTTTTGTATTAGACCAACAAGATTTTTGCAACAACAACAAAAAAATGTTTTTGCAAAAATTTTTCTTGCAAAAATCTTCTTGGTCTAATAAAAGATATCACCTCTACCACGAGCCCTGGTTGCTTTTTCTTCTAGACCAGTACAGCTACGACCCGGATACCTGACTTCTCCCCAAAGATGCTCTTAGACCATTAGGTGCTGTAACTGGGGGCCAGGTCCTTTGACCACATGAACTCAGTGGAGTTGAGTTACACCGCCTGAAGAACTAGCCCTCTCTTGTCTTTGATAGGCTTTATGAATAGGCGCAGGAAAGACCTGCTCACTAGCAATGCTCAAAACCAAGCCAGGGTGAGAGCTTCACCTCTCAAATGAGAGTTTCTTATGAGATTCCCCCCATAAATGCTAGCACGTATTGTGCATGCTGTTGATCTCATGAGGTTTCTGCTGCCCAGGATCCTACAGGTCCTGAACAACTTCTGCAGTCTTGAAGTTCAGCTCTTCTTGCAACCTTTCCACTCCTGGATGAAATCTGGCTCCTCTGCAGCACTGGACCCACCCTCTACCAGACCCGTAACAGAAAGGGTCAGAGCCAGGTGCAAACTTGCGACCAATACAAATGGGCTGTTGCTTCTTAGCAATTCAGGTCCCATCCTGGCTGTTTGCACGACTCTCGACGGGCCGGTGCGTGAGCTCGCTGTGCCGGGTCAGCAGAAGACTATCCTTTCTCAACACTAGGAATCAGCGCAATACCAAGCACCATGCATCCTTCCTTACACCTGGGGCTGTGGACAAATTGGTCAAATCTGTAGCACTGCATTTGGGCAGCGCGCTTAGAGGCCCTGACACCAGAGTTCGCTGCAATGCTTCCAGCTTCTGGTCCATGCTAGGAAGAAACTTCCTTCCCATGCCAGGGCAGAAACACCTTAAAACACTGAGTCTCAATCAAGGTGCCCCGAGACCCTTTTAAGGGTGCAGAAGGATACCACGCCATTCAGGGTGCAGCTATTTATTACACAAGATAAATCCAGAGATTTCAAATAGGAATCCATAGTGTAAAAAAAGGCTCAAAGCTGTGGTGGTCTTTCTGAGTTCTTTGCAACAGAAGAATTGCTGTATTATTTTTCCTTAGTCAAAAAAAAATGAGGGAAAAATAAGAGCTGGCATTTTCCAAGGGCTGCCTTAGCTTTAACAAGGGCTGCAAAGGTTGAGAATCACTGCACTGATTCAGCTGGACTGGAAATAAAAGGCCTCTCCCGCGTACTGCAATCAGATGGCAGCATTGCTGCTTGGGCAGTGCCTATGCAGCTCTTACTGGTACTCCCCTATCATTTATACCAGTCATATGCAGCTATCACTGCATCCGCTGACTTCAGCGGGCTGTTCTGTGATGCACTCCAGTGAACCAGGACCACAGTTTTGTGCAAACCCTGGACGCTCAAAGCAACCCAAGCAATGATGGGAGCAGCGCCCTTGGTCCCATGCAGTGCTTTGCTCTTGGTGATGACCTGCATTGCGTAGCCAAAGGTCATTTCCAGGCACCAGGCTGGGCTCGAGCGTGAAAATCCCCCCTCTTGTATGGAAGTCAAATTTGCTATGGAAGGTCGTGGACAGGGAGTGCATATAAAACCCTAGGATGTCCTTTTTACAGTCTCCTTTCTGACCACAACCACATGTTAAATGCTAGCTTATGCTGCACACAGCCTGCTCCCTCCTGCTGGGAGCAGTGGAACAAACTGCCCACTTAGGATAGGTAGCAGCCGGCCAGGTAGATGGGGGAAAGCCAGCACGCCTGAAGGTTGAGCCAAGACAAGAGGACGAGCTTGGCTCTGGGAGGCAAACCACAGGCTGAGCCACTGATGCCGGCTCTCCACATATGAAAAAGCAAACATATGAATAAGAAATGGCAGAAAGCAATGCTGGGGAAGGTTCCTGCTGGCTTGGCTTCTCCTCAGCTCGCCTTCGGGGCTGGAAGCAGAGCGAAGCTGCAGCTCGATCTCAGCTGGAGCCAGCCCGGAGTTGCTCACCCACCTCCATACTGGGATGAATGTTTGCTAGACTACAGCCTGCTTTCCCTTCCCGCCGCTCCTTGCCCCCCCGGGAGCTGGAACAAGGCAGAGACTGTCCATATCTACCCTTAGAAAGCAAATACTACAAAAAGAAGAGATGATTAAAAACAAAAAAAGACAAATATACCCCCTATTTCAAAGGCCTGTGTTATTTAGGTCACTTTTCTGCCCCATGAAACAAATCCATAGCAGAACGGGAACTACTGTGCCCGACTTCGGTAGAATCATGTCCGTGCCACAAAGGGCTTGTTTCCCCTCCCATCCTCAGCGCGTCCTGTTGAGACTCAAGACACCCCTCCAAAAATGCCAGCTCTTCGCTTTCACTCCTTCCTTGACCACAGAGAGAAACTAAAGCAATTCTTCTGTTGCAAAGGCCACAACGGATCGGCATGCTTTTGACTCTACAGATTCCTGTTGCAAATCTCTGGGTTTCTCTTGGGTACGTGTTTGCACGCCTAATACTGTGCAGCACCCTGAAAAGGATCTTGATGCACCATTCTCTGGTTGAGAATCACTGATTTCGACCATGAGGTCTTCAGCTGCCTCCGCTGCAGGGGTGTCTTATATATTATATCCAGGGGTGTCTTATATATTACATCTATATATTATGTTTTATATATGAGGTCTCTGTGCTCTGCTCCAGGGGTGTCTTTAGGTGCAGTGGTCATGCAAACACTAACACTGAGGCTGGACAAACTGGTCACAGGAAAATGCCTACATGGGATTTTTCTTTGCTGCTCAAGGACACAGCAAACTGCCGCCTAGCATCTACTCAATATATAACACTCCACCTGGATCTGCTGTGTAGCAATGACACACGCAATGTCCTGAAAGCAGATGTAAGAGTGGCCATCAAAATGCAACTCCATCTGTTCACTTTTATTCATGTTGGGGCAGGACCAGGTTTGCTCGGTCCTACCCACATGTTAAAGCAAACATTGCGGCAGACCCGGATGCTTTATGTGATACCGTCAGGCTTTGCAAACCTACTTTCAGAGTTTGAAAAAACCCCAGTGTGCCACTGAGCCAGAAGGATAGTCAACCACCCTACACCAATTACTACAGATAGATTTTGCAACAGAAGACATTCCCCATTGCAACGAGCTCCTTAGAAAACCTAGCTCAGCTTCCCAGGGATGAAGCGCTTCTGAAAAGCCTGGCTACAACCATTCATAGTTGTTATTCCCTGCATTTCTTAAACCTGTGCTGGAGCCAGAGGGCATGAGCCCATCCATCCTGAAAATCCCCCATGTATGGTGCAGACATGCTTAAATATTTATAAAAGGCCTACAAGGTCACCTCACTGCATTCACTTGCAATAATGAATTTAAGGGGAGTAACTGCCAGGCCAAAGAAACGCGGACTTCTTTCACCTTCCCCAGAAACTCGCCATCGTGTTTAACTCCTATTGAGAACTGAGTAAGGAAATGGTACCCTGATTTCTAACAGCTGAGATGGGCTTCCAGATTCCCGAGGATTTATTTGAGGGGCTTTCTGAGGTTCACCGTTGCTAACAAAACAAGAAGCAAATACGCAGCTGAAGCAAAGTGGCTTCGCATGACCGATTGCAATGCAGCTACATCAGTGGAAGAGGAGGCCCAGCGGCCTTAGTGGACTCACTTTGCTTTTCACGGCCAAAAAAACAAAATTAAAAAAAAGCAATCCCCCCCTCCTATTATCTCATGACACCTGACAATCTTGAGAGAAAAGGAGTGGTCGCCTGCAGGCTAAACCCACTGGAAGAACCGATCAGGTTCCTCAATCATATTTGCAAATGAACACTCATTTCCTGCTTACCATGCTTGAGCAAGGGAATTTGTCCCTTTAAATCACTGTCCCGGGCCAATGATGCAAAACACTGAGCAGCCCTGGCTGGGGATGCTCAATGTCATCAAATTCATCGGGGGGATAATTAATATTGAAAGGTGTGATTGCAGCCAAGCGGGCTGGCTAATCAGCTACTGATTTCTCCCTAATGTCTGTGATCATTTGGAAATCTAATCTGGAGGAGGGGAGGGAGGGGCTGGCTGGAATTAGTGTGGAAATGCGGTATCCCTTTACAAATATAAACACTGCACAACGAGGCCAGCAAGTGAGTCCCCCCGAGTCATCAGGCCAGGGTCACAAGCTGAAGGCATGCTGCCCCAAACTGAGTCAGAGGGGACCTTGGAAATGCAAGCTTCCTCCAAGGGGCTTGAATTTAGGATGTGAAGAAGCATCTCTTCCACACTGACAAGACTGCTTTGCGAGCACTATGACAGTCCGGGCATTGGTTCACATGAACACCTAGCAGCTATACCTTCCTCACTTGAGAAAAGAGAGGCATCCACAACCACCTCTATATGCCCACAGCGGGACTATCCTGCCGCTGCAGACCAAGTATCATAGGACGGTCGGGCTGGAAGGGACCTCACAAAGTCATCTGATCCGGCTCCCTGCTCTAAATCACCCAAGTTAACAGCAGCAATTAACCGTGCTCGGGGCCTCCTATAGATAATGACCTCTCGGAGGAATGATACGATAAGATGCAAAAATACATAATGTTCCTGTGCCTTGCAGGCAACCTGAGCATCGAAAACTCTCAGCCTATTTGCTCTTACAGCTTCTCAGTGAATAGCCACTAGTGAATAAAGCCTGGAACAAAGCTGGATCAAAGCACTAGGTAGGTGAGGCTGTATCGCAATCGTACCCTAACCACTCTGCTACCCTCGTGCTATGTGATATGACCCCCAGAGATGGGGATTCAAGGCTTGCTTTGGGCTTGTGCTGAAGGCTGACCTAGCAGTACAGCGCTGCTTCGGCTAGATGTGAAGGCTTGCCCTTTTCTTTCTTTGTGTGTGCCACTACAGAGGAGCTGGCATGCCTTGCACGGGCTCACCTGACAGGCCTTCCTGCTTGAGCATTGATTAACTCACTCCTTGCCTCCGAGAACATGCTCACTCCCCGTCTTCTGCTATGGCTAACTTCATGGGGACAAAACAAGCAGAAGTGCACTAGGCTGGTATCGAAATTTCCCTTCAAAAAATCCTGCAAAAAATGAATAGCGCATTAAAAACTTCCTACGTTAGTTTAAAAATTCTCCAGCAATGTCCTAGAGATTTATGAAATTGTGCAGGGCCTGGCCACAAAGGACTTGTGTGTCTGAAACACTGCAGACACTCTTATGGTCCTGGCACTTTATATTACTCCCACTTTATATAACTATATGTTAACCCAGTTATCTTCACCACTGCCACATGGGCCCTGTTGTTATCTGCATGATCCAGACGGGGAACTGAGACGCAAAGAGAGACTTAAGAAGAGCACTTTTCCAAATGCACTTAAATGCCTAAAATTCCAGCTCAGGATTTTGTTTGCAATGAGGCAGCTCAGTTGGACCTACGCCATCCTGAATAACAGTGGCTGCAAAACTCACTGTACACTTGCAAAGGTCCCGGGGATCCCATGATTGAGCTTTTAGGCATGCGCAGAAGCAAGCCACAATGAGCAGTTAGGTGCCTGGGTTTTCATGCAACCTGAGCACGATGGAAATTCAAATCCCCAGAAGCACTCAGTCTGCTAAGCATCCTCCGAGCTTGGGCATAGCCACAGCACTGACGTCAGGATGAACTTAGCTGCCTTGGACCCTTGCAATTAAAGGCACTGAGCCCAGAGAAAAAGAAAGGGGTTCAATTGACTGAAATGATGGGACTCCTAACCCGGATGCCTCTTCTACACTAGTACAGCTCCATGCACACTACCTTTTGAAGCAGAAGGCATGTAGTCATCCGAGGGCAGCAGCATGCTGTGCCCTCTCCGGTGCTTGAATCCCTCCTGGAATGAAATTTGAGATGAAACAGGCTGGGTTTTTCACAGAAGCAGACGGGACCCAGTGGCATTTTCCTACTGTCTCTAAGCACCCAAATGCTATTGCTTCAGGCATGTGGGTGCTTTTAGAAACCCTTGACTAAAATGATGGGACTTGTCTTGGACCTCAGCAGGATTTATTGCATTTTTTTCCAAGCGAGGATGCTTTTGAGAAGCCCACCTACCACCCTAATTCCTGCCCCTAAGTGACCAGCCAAACTCGCGGTATGGGACCAGGGGCTCTGCTATACCAGGGGCCTTCACATACATCAGCATCCTATGCCCTAAGACCCTCTTTCCATTCAATAAGACACAGAGAGGCAGCTTCCAGCTCAGCACACACCCACCTCCTTTGTCACCCTCTGCCTGCCAGCCAAAAAGGCAGAAACGTCTTCAGCCCATAAATACACCGGGAATCTCTCCCCTTCAGGAGCCCTGTCCTCCTTCCTCCCACCTCGGCTTTGTTAGGAGAGCCAACATTCCTGCCGTCCCACAAGGACGGGGTGTTGTCCCGCGTTGCGCAAAAGGGATTAAAAGCCAGGATCTTCCACCCTAAACAATGATGCTTTATTTGTCTTGGACCTCGGCGGGATTTATTGCATTTTTCCTTTTAATTAACAAAAACAATCCCTCCACAATAGTGGGTCTGATTTCCTGTTCGGTGCCATCCGCCCCTGCTCCCACCTGCTTCCCTGGGAGCCTGTGCTCAACGCAGGGCCCGATGATATCGGAGGGCTTGAGAAACCCTTCCGCGCTGCCTTGCACGTGGGAATTGTCTTCAGGGAGGTTGCATCCCTTGCCACATCTGTTTGTTTTGGATGCGAGGCCTGGTGCGTTGGGTTAGATGTTAGTCAAACTGACCTTTCCTGTTTTCTGAGTCAATGGGCTTAGATCACTAAGTCAAGCCCAAGATGTTGAAAATTAATCAGCATCTGGAGTTGACAGTGAACTATTTGTTTGGGACAGATGGGGGAAGGGAGGCATAGGGGGAGGCCCAGACAGACCATTTCTTTCCTAGACAAAACACTGTGCGCTTTTAAAACCTGCGCTCAGGACTCTCATCGGGAAACCAGCCAATGTAGCCATCCTGGCACAGGGCAAGAAGATGTCTCCTGTAAAGCAGCAACACCCATGGGGGTTAATGGAGATCCTTGCAAGCAACAACACCCATGGGGGGTCAATGGAGATCTTTGCAAGCAACAACCCCCATGGGGGGGGGGGTCAATGGAGCTCGTTGCAAGCAACAACACCCATGGGGGGTCAATGGAGATCTTTGCAAGCAACAACCCCCATGGGGGGGGGGGTCAATGGAGCTCGTTGCAAGCAACAACACCCATGGGGGGTCAATGGAGATCTTTGCAAGCAACAACCCCCATGGGGGGGGGGGTCAATGGAGCTCGTTGCAAGCAACAACACCCATGGGGGGTCAATGGAGATCTTTGCAAGCAACAACCCCCATGGGGGGGGGGGTCAATGGAGCTCGTTGCAAGCAACAACACCCATGGGGGGTCAATGGAGATCTTTGCAAGCAACAACCCCCATGGGGGGGGGGGTCAATGGAGCTCGTTGCAAGCAACAACACCCATGGGGGGTCAATGGAGATCTTTGCAAGCAACAACCCCCATGGGGGGGGGGGTCAATGGAGCTCGTTGCAAGCAACAACACCCATGGGGGGTCAATGGAGATCTTTGCAAGCAACAACCCCCATGGGGGGGGGGGTCAATGGAGCTCGTTGCAAGCAACAACACCCATGGGGGGTCAGTGGAGCTCCTTGCAAGATGAAGAAACCAGTCACCTTCCAAGGATAAGCCCAATGGCTTCAAAGCGTTGGCCACCAGTGGAAGCAAAGAAGCAAGTGCCTGGAAGGAATCAAACAGAGGGTGAAAAGTCGCAGTAGGAAGTTAATACAGTATTTCAGATGCCAATTAAGCTCTATTGTAATGTCTTAAAAGTTTCACTGAGTTTTGGTGTACGATTGAAAAGCATCATGCTTTTCAATGGATGGATGAAAATCTCCATCCAGGTCAAATCTCAAAGGGTCTTTCCCTTTCTGGGTGCCCAGAGTCTGAGTCTATTCAAGCAAAAAGTGGTAAGGCTGCACACAGGTAAATATGGACAAAAACAATGAGCATCGGACTGGTCAGGCTTAGTCATATCATCACATATTTCTTATCTCTGTCTCAAGTCTCAAAAGATCACTTTTATACATGGCTAAGGCGTATATAAGTAGTAAAAGGATGGAATAATATGCCGTTCTTAAGGAATGCCAGTGCAATGCTGTCCTAGATAGAAAATATCCAAATTCCTCCCTTTGTTTCTAAACTCTTCTATGTGATTTTTTTTTTGTAACAAAAAAAAAAAAAAAAGAAGTGGTAACAATACATCCTTTCAGGCCCTGCCAAGCTCCTACTCAAGCCCACTCAGATAAGAGTTGGCAGGAAAGGTGACTGCCATCAATATTTTGGTGAATGTTAACTACCTGGGGACAGGCTGTGTGGGGAATAATCACAGCCAGTTTGGAGCAGCAGGGCTATGTTTTAAAACACCATATTAAAAGTCATTTCTCCCTGGAAACCCCTGAATTCCTAGCAAGCTCCCGTCAGCGTAAGCGCTGGGAAAGACAAGAGGGTTAGCAATAAGGAATTAAGCCAGCAGGCACCCGCAGGAAGGTACGTTTTCATCTCTTGATATTTCTTCTCCCACCATTTCCTTTACTCCATGAAAGTATTATTCTGCATCCATTTTTGAGGGGGGAGAGCGGGCATGGGGAGGAGGGGAAATCATCGCATTTTTCTCCCCAAATTGCTCATTGAAGGGATCCTAACTGGAACACAAGCACTCTTTTTTTCCCCCTCCTCCTTCATATATAACCATATTGTCTCTCTCCCAGGCATGGTGACACTTGTATTTGCTATTAGTCTTTGTATTCAGGAAGCACCTGTTTCCCTCTTCCGAGTCAGAAGTCATTTGTGCGCATTGCAAATCAGGACCCGGGATCCCTCTTGAAGGATGGTTTTTAGGCTGAGATTAAATTAAGCTGTGAGCCAAGGTATGCATACTGGTCAGAAACAGATTACTCCTCAAACCTAAAGACAGAGCGGTATTTTCTGATGGCATCTGGGGCTTGTATTAATATGCCACAAACATTTCAAGGGAAAGAATCAGGACCTGGAAGGTATCATCCCAGAATGATCCTTCCTCACCTGGCAGACAGGACGATGATTTTTTTTTAAACATTGTCATCAAAAATTGCATGCCTTTTGTTGAGCTAAATGACCAGTTATTTGAATCTGAAAATGAACATCGTCCAGGCCTTTCAGTTCTTTCTCTTTGCTAGTCTTTCTCTTTGTCTGTCTCCTTTCCTCTTTTATCAGTCTCTTCATTAGCCGTGCCTTTTACTATATTCATTTTTACTTGAAGGTTTTTAAGCTGTTTCCCACCCCCTTACCCCCTTTAAATCCAGCATGCTCATGTCTGCAGCAAAGATTAGCTATTTTTGGCCAACCTAGCAAATGAAAATAGGTCCATTTCTATTACGGAGCAAATAACATCCCTAGCAAGTTGCAGTTGTTTAATTAACAGATCATCATTTAATGTCCGGTCCTCGTAGCATGTTGGGCATGTGATGGCAGCTTGCAGTTTTGCTGTATGATGTTTCTCATGCAGGTTTCCGTCCCCGTGGTGCCCTTTCCACACTATTTACATTCAGAAAATCAGTCAAGGGACAAGCAGAAATGTTGCACTTTGAGACGCAGGTGAAGTCCTGATGGGAACAGATTGGTAGTTAGGGCTCGGAAATGGGACTAAGGTACTGGGTGGTGTTGAGGGGAGGTAAGGGTCTGCTCCTGTCTCTGCCACAAGCCTCCAGTGTGATCTTGTGCAAGGCATTTAAATGCCATTTCTAAAGCTGTGTTTTTACTTCTTTTCCCCGCACCCTTCTCCTGTCTTGCATGTTTGCAAGCTCTGCAGGGTAGGGACTGTCTGCTGCTCTCTGCATGTACAGCCACTGTAAGGGCAACCCAAATGCAAACAACGCAGTGATTTGGGAGCCTAAGGCTCCTATTGCCTTCAGTGGGTTTTAGATGAAGCCCAGAAAAGGGAAGATTTGCAAAGTGCTGCCTCAGAGGGAGCCACTTTCTAAAGCCCAGGATCAATCTCCTGGCCAACAATTCATGAGCAGATGGCTTTACTGGACAGTCCGGCCAGCTCCACAAGACCGAAATGCAGACGGCCTCCTTCCTCCCACCATACTAAAAGGTGGGATGAGGCTGAACGAGGCATTACAATGGCTCTGCCGTTTGAAGCCAGGGAGTTATTTGCGCCCTCCTTGCCAAAGGAAAAGCCAGACACCATTCTCCTCTCGTCCTCAAAGGTGACAGCAGAGCAACACGCACGAGGGCTCCCAAATCAGCCTCATGCCTCGGCACCTTTCTAACCGTAAGCGCTCGTGTGTTTTGCTCAGTAAAGACGGACTTTCTCCCCCACTTACACTTAGAGGATGGCTGATGGACGTCGCTTTCCCAGGGTCGCGGAGCTGCCACGGCAGATGTGAGTTTGGAGAATCAATGCCCAGCATGCCAGGCCACGTCAGCGGTCGCACTTGGGGATCAGCCATTTCCATCACTGCAGGCTCAGCAGAGGCTCAGCATTTTCACCAAAGTTTCTAAAGCTCCTTTTAAATGATATAATGTCGGAAACATCGCAGCTGCCTTCTCACCTGGTCCTCGTACATGCACTGAACTATATCACATATACACACACAGCGATTTACATATACGTGTATCTGTAGAGGCACACATGCACAAATACATACACACACACACATATATATGTATGTGTACACATCTACGTATATGTGTATATGTGTAAATATGTGTGTATGCATGTGTGTATACACACATACACAAACAGCAATTTACATACACGCGTATCTATAGACACACACACAAATATATATACACATATTTATAGATAGATAGATATAGATGTGTATGTATAATATGTGTGGATGTGTGTGTGTACACACATATACACACAGCACTCTACATGTATATGTCTCTATAGACACAAGCACAAATATGTATACACATACGTATAGATAGATATAGATGCGTATGTATAATATGTGTGGATGTATGTGTACACACATTATACACACACATATTATACACACATGCACCAATCTATACATATATACATACATACACACACATATACACACACATGAGCACACATGTACACGTTATTTATATATATATATACACATACACTATGCACACACATATACACACATGCACACACACGTACATACATTATATATATATATATACACACACACACACATATATATACATATATTTATGTACATGCATACACACACATACTATTTACACATGCATGCACACGTGCACGCATATGTAATGTGTATATAGGCAGATGCAAACACATATGCACACATCTATAATGAATCCCTATTTATTATGCAGTTGAGAAAAACTGAAGTTTTTAAATAAATAATCCCAGTGTAAATAAACTCCCCACCCTGGGCAAACTAAAACCGATCCCATCGCAGCTTTTGCTCGTTTTCAAATAAATCGTAGCTCCGAACGGCATGGGCCGGGCAGTTTGAATTTCCAAGCGATTCGGTATTTGGGGTGGGGGGGAGGGCAGGAAACAACCCAAACAAACAATTTTACAAGTTCCAGAAGTGAATCCGCCCCCGCTTTTGCTTTTTCTTTCTTTTTTCTTTTTTTAATTTGAAGAGCTGAGAGGAGCAGGAGGCTGCTGCGGTCTTTGGCCCATAGGAAATCAGTGACCCAGGGACATCTGCAAGCTATTAGGATGCAGGCTTCAGGTAGCTCCCAGAAACACGTGCTGTCCACATTACACCCTCCAAGTATATTTCCACAACTTTACTTCTCCAAATAAACAGTCGAGCTCTCCCGGCATTAGCCAGGAGCTGCACAAACAGGTAGAGAGAAAGGCAGTTTTATTCCCCCTTCCAATTCTGATGGATTTCTTGTAAGCCATCGCCGGGCCATGTAATTTGAACTATTGCTTGGAAAACATAATAGGGCCCGTTTTAAATTACCCCCATTTATTTATCTGTATGAGGCTATGAAACATCATGTACAGCTTCCACGGCGCGTTCGCTTCGAAGCCTCGGCCATAACCGAACGGCCGCTTGTAAGACCATGTTAACGCTGGGTAAATGGTTAAGTAAAAAAATGAATCCGCCAGGATTTATTATTGTGCCGATGGATATTTTTCATTGAAGTACAGTTTTATGTCTTTCGAAACAATCTTACTTATTTTTAAAAGCTCGTAAGCATTTTTATAGGGAGACCTTAGCAGCGGTGCAGATGGTGTTTTGCTAGGGATCGGGGACAAGGCAACAGGCTGCGAGTGAACCAACCGTGCCGTGTCCTTGCAAACATGCAGCAGACGCTGATAGCACAGAAAGGAGGGATCCAAATGCTGGGAACGTGTTAAATCCCAATGAAACCCAGCAGAAATCAGAAACGGGATAGCGCTTACGTTGCGCTACTAAGATTTAAAGCTGATTTTAATGAACTACAGGCTGCTTGATAAGCATCTATTCTCTCTCCCAGAGATCTCGATATTTTTATGAGTTTCAGCCTAGGTCTTTGGCCCTCATTCCCAGAGCCTTGCCTTTTTCTGTGCTTGGTTTCTAAGAAAGAGATTCAAAACGCGCTTGGTTACATTAGCAGCTCTCTATTCATCTCTCACCAACATCTTCGCCAAGGTAGGAGCTGAAGTGTGATCAGTATATGTTAAAAAAAGGAGCTCCCAGATGCTTTTGCAAAGCTCATTGCTCTGAACTAACAGAAGGCTGCGTATGGCTATTTTGGGATTGTTTCTTATGCCCCGTAGCATATTTGGATCACATTTTGAGACCTTCTTCAGAACAAAGTATCTATTGTCCACATCAAGAGAGGAACAAAGGCGTGTGCCCAGACCACCGAAAAACGAAAGAAGAAATGAAAAGATATTTTCTAACAGGTTAAGGTGCATCTTGCAAAATCTTTTCACTTTCCCTACGCAGGGAATAAAAACCTCCTTTTACAAGGGTGTTCCCTTTCCACTCTGATAAGGGAGCCCAATGGACTTTCTCGACTCGCTAAGTTTTCAAATCTTGTTGCAGGCTATATTTGGGGGAGGGAAAAACTCACTAACCTTCAGAGAAAAACATTTGCAAGTTATGAATTTGAGCACGGTGGTTTTGAACTGTAGGAACGGGAGCAGAAAAATAACAGCGAGGTTATATGTATTTGCTACGGTAAAGCCTGCCCGGGAACTTTTTGGTGTTCAAAATCCTAGAGGACTAATCGAATGTCCTCACCTCGACTCGGACATGCAAGACAGAATAAATCAAAGTGTTTGGCCCTTCCTGGGAGTTAACAGCTCAGCAAACTCTCGGATCAGCCACTGTCTGGTTCAAAAGCCCTATCTATTTTTCCCCTATTACTGTTCCTGGTTATTGAAACTTTTCTAACCAGTGGCCTGGAGCAAAAAAAAAATCTTTGTGACCAGATACCACTATTGTGCTTGCAACTGGGAGATTCAAGCATGAAAGCTGATCCCACTCATTGCAAGCAGAACCTTGCCCTAAGTAAATTCGTATTCAGAGTTGGGTTTTTTTCAGTAGCAACTATCCATTTTAGTTAGACAGATGCTAGTTCCCAAAGAGGATCCATGCTTAGGTATTGAATATATAAAGCAAAGAGGAACAGCCCGGTTCACTGGCCCACCAAATTCAGACCTTAAAAGAAGTTTAAATATTTTTATCGCAGCACCATCCCGATTTGTTCAGTGCCTTCCTCGCCAGATCTTTGTGTTTTATTCTCTCTGGCAAGTATAACGAGGCAAGCTTGCTTGCACAGTGATTAGTTTTAGTCCACCTGGCAAGTATAATGAGGCAAGCTTGTGCAGTGATTAATTAAAACATCACATGCCTAAATGTCTTTCAGGGAATCTCCCTGGGATCCTCAGTCTCTCCTTTTTCTTTGCAATGCGAAGGAAAAAAAACTGGCTTTCATGTGTCATGATTTGCAAACTTCAAGCAATATACAGTGTTTCCTCCCCAGCTTATCAGCGGCAGCTTTTTAGGGCCGTGTATTACTGTGTGAGATGACTAGATAGCTAGCCAGACAGACACGCAGACAGCAAGCAAGCAAGCAATTTTTTTAAAGAATAGTTCTGGTTAAATCAAAAATGAAAGATTCAAAAATTCTTGTTAAAATGTCCAAAATGCACCATAATCCTGCTCCAAAGCCGTTATCAACTCACTGGCTCTTGCATTTTTAAGCAAGACATAGACTTCTGGGAAAAGGCAAATTAGAAAGTGGCATAAGGCATTTAAGAAACCCAGATGGAAGAAATGGAAACTTTGCTGAGCTGGACTGGATCTAGACTGCACTAGGCTTTGCTAAGAGAGGATGTGATGCATGTGCCGCTCCTCTGCCAAATCACTCCCAGCCACCGATCTCTTTGGCCCTCCAATACCGTCGTGCCGCGCTGGCCCAGCAGCGTCACAAGGGCCTTGCACAACTCTGACGCCGGGCACCCCGGCTGTGCCCAGTGCTCACCTGAGTGTGCACGCCCCAAATTTGCCTTTCGAGGTGCATGCGCAGAATCGCGGGAGCTTTTCACTTTGAGCCCCTTTAGGCCAAAGTGGTATTGTTTCTGCTGTGTTGTTTCCAAAAAAGAAAGCGCATTATGAGAAATGATTTACTGCTTGCAAAATGGCAAAGGTCATGGGGGAGATGTAAGATCTTTTTCCCTAAGTACAATCCCAGTAAGATGGGCTGACTAACCTGTTACCATCTCGCATCAACGTATGAAGACTTTCTGCGCCGACCGCAGCTCACAACGGTCTTCCGGACACTTCCCATAGTCTTTTTTTTATTATTGTTTGGGCAATTGGGCGTCTAACTCATATAACCTGTCGAAGTTGCTGACATTGCCTTGCATGCATTCAGCCCAACAGAGATCTCTTATTTTAAAGCATTTCCTGACCTAGAAGCGGGGGAAGTGAGTAGATAACTTTCAAATAATAAACTTCACCCCCCGAACTCCCCCGTTGACAGTTATCGTGCAGGCCTACCGTTTACTGGGGAATCGAGGAGGTACGATGTTAGGGGCATGGGCTTTTATGCCCTGTATCAATATAATAACTGCTCTTCCTAGCATGATGAGAGAGGGTTGTTTTTTTCACATTACTTTCTTGGGGTTTATGTTTAAAAGGGTTGCAATACAGGCCTATTCTCTCTGCTTTGGCCCCTGCCCCAACAGATGAATATTAGCCATTGCAAACTTGAAAAGGAGGAAACTTCTCCCAGCACCAACACAGCCAGGCAGCATTTCCCTGGCTTTCCTGTCCTATGAAGCAAGGACTTTTTGTTCGACTGAAGAGCCTCTTTGGATCCAGCGATGAGGTCACAAGGCGGCGCGGGTGACATCACAACCTGAAATGATGCAAACGAGCGGTTTGCAGCGTGACAAGGAGGGGATCAGGCAGTGCAAGGGAGAATGAGGACTTTAGAAATGACAAATGGACATTGTTCAAATTTCAAGGAAAACACCCGAGGGGGGGGTTGTCCTCTCCCCTCCACACGCACACACACACACACACACACACACACACACACACGTGCACAGCTTCATAAAAACACGACTGACTTCAATGCAGAAACAGCAGCCAGCTCTCAGCAAACACATCTGATGCGTGTCAATATGGCCACAGCAAATATCGGTAGGGTTTGAAAGACAAATCCTTCTGAACGTCCCGTATGGATAGGATCCCCCTCACTAGGAAACCGCCTGCCTCTCTTTCTCGCTGCTCAGTGCCTGCGAGCTGTCGTTTTGGGCAGCAGCGACACGATCTGAATGAGCACAAAGAAGAGGGGGGACGAAATGAGAAATGTAATTCACTCTCTTCTGGTTAAAGAGCCTGCCTGCACCACGGACCGGAGACCGATAGTAAAATCATGCGACTTCTGAAAACAAAACTAGCATCCTGCTGCAAGTTAAGATGACGAGAAGAGAAATTGTCAACTTAAAAAGTGAACTTGGCTGCCCACTTTTGCACCTATTCTGTAGAAGAGGATTTATTTAATAGAAAAAAAGAGGCACAAACTAAAAACTTGCAGGAGGGCATAACAAGGAAAGCTACTTTGCATCTGCCTCCTGTTTGCTGTTCAAACTTGTTAAGCCACCGTCTTTTGTTGCGAGAGAGTCTCTCGTCATGAAAAGGCAGAATCCTTTCACCAGATGGACTTTCAGAATGAAAACTCTTCTCATTATAACATTTTTCATTAACTCAATTATCCTCCCAAGTTATTTGTGTTTATCTCTGCCAATCAGCAGTATCGCCAGGGAACAATCTCTTGTCACCTTCTTTTCTCTCTCCCCCCAGGTATCTTTGTCCAGCATTTGGCTAGGGCAGTTCAGCTAACATGAGAACAACCTATTGGCTGATTTTGCTTTGATGTCCCCATGGCAAATTATATATCTGTAAAAAAAATAATAATAATAGTTCAAAAACCGTCGTAAATGGGTAAGGGAAAAAATGTCCCCCTAAATGTTAGCTACGGCAGAACTTTTTGTTGATGCAAATCTCACTGTCTCCCTTTTTTTTTTTGCTCTCTGCTAAATATTTTGCAGAGCCAATATTTCCAAGAAAACGTGCTTTCTTGTTGCAGACACACATAAGACAAGCAAAATCCTTTGCAACAAAATCTTGGCTCTGACTCCCCCCCGCTATCGTTATATGACAAAGACTCTGCTAATAAGACATACACTTACCTTTTCACTCACCCAAAGATAACTACTTTCCAAAGATTTGCAAGGAAAAACTCTGAGAGAAAGATAGCAGAGACAGAAAGGGTCTAGCAGGGAGATTTCCTTCTAGAAATGGGTTGATTCAGAACTCCTTCCCCTTATGCCCTTTTTTTTTTGCAAGTGAGATTTCCAATTCAATAACACAAAATTAAATGCAGATTTGAAAAGTATAATGTGTTCCCGCACACGTACTATCGTCAAGCATGACAATGCAGTTGAACAGGACAAAGGCTGTGAACTGAAGCAGTCTCAATAAAGTACTTGGGGGGGGGGGAAATAGCAGCAATGCTTGAATTGAATTCAGAATTAGGCACTGTGTATTTTATAAGGAAAATTGCACACACAAAAAAAATCTGTCTTTCTTCTTTGGCAGCAGCAGAGGTGAATAGATGAGAAACTGTGTGCGGGTGAGGTGGGGGGAGGACTGAGAGCAAAGCTGAAGCACAGGCATTTGCTCCAATTCATTTCTCATCTTTAGCCCTTAATTTTTCTTTCTAATCCTTCCTTACCACAAGATAGGGTCTATTCTGAATGGAGATAACTTTGTTTTCATCGGTGACACTTGATCCACAGGCTGTATGAAAAAGCAGATTGCAATTAGGAAGGCAGATGCTAAAATATTTCACTACCAAGTGAAAGGGGAAATTTGGGGGAGGGGGCCCTTGAAATATTTTTTTTTGTCTTTCTTGTGTTTGAGTTTTTGGACGAGAAGCTTAAGCAGCTTGGCAACTATTTCAGAAATCTTCCTTGTACAACTTCAGTCTGTACAGCAGCAAACTATAAAATAAAGTCCCTGCCATTGCCCTGGAAAGCGATCTCAACCTTTCTAAGCATCGCATAAAACTCCCTAACGCAGAGGCACAGCCACACGCAGAAAAATTCCCGTGCACTGGATATATAGACGGGCACTGGATGTATAGACCGAATTAAGCCTAGCTCTCAGGGATGACACGTGCCATTGTTCAATTCTCAAAGCAAATGACAATGTGATCAATCAGAGACACGAGAAACCTGCGGCACGGCAAAATACGGTAGTCTTGAAATAATTATGCTGTTTAAAAGTGCTCAGTTATGGCACATTTCATTCCTGAGCTTTCCCCAAAGGCTTTTAGAAAGAAGACAACTCTTGAAACAATATATAACGTCAAGGCAGGGACACAAAAGGGTGCAAGGCAAGGGGAGAAGGGGAGATGCACTCCACTAACTCGATAGGCAGATTTCCCCCCACCCCAAGGTAAAGAAGTGACTATACAGAGGTGTTTGCCCAATGTTATGTTGGTCTGATACCTTGCTGGTCAGGTTCACTGATCACTGGGGTGGAAAGCTCTTTGGATCAGCTGCCCCGCAGGGTTTGCTAAGCAACGTTTACTGCTGAATCCTGTAAAAAATAAAATAAAATAAGGCAGATCACAATTCCAAGTCTGATCAATCAGAAATGAGCCCAGTTCAGCAAGAAGACTCATCCTCCCCCCCCCTCCCATCCCCATCCATCCAACCCTTTGGGAGCTGCCGGAGCAAAAAGTTTGGGGTCAGTTTCTGGGCTTTTGGCGCCCTCTCGGTACGAAAAGGAGAATTTCGCTCGGGCGCTGGGAAAAAAAGAAAGGTGTTTACAAAGGTAAAAATTCCCAAGAAGCAGCAGGAGGACGAAATGAGGTGCAGAAAAGGCGCCGAGAGCAAAGCAAGACCCGTTGGGTGATGCCCGCCTGGGCCCGAGCACCGTGCCAGCTGCTGATGCCAGGGGTTCCCGGGCAGAAGTGGCATCCCAGCACCTCGAGGGTTGCATTTGCTATTGCCCAGGTAAACGGCAGAGGGTCTGGGGTTGAGACAAGGTAGGGATGTGCGCGTGGGGATACAAGGATGAGGCATCAGCACGGGCTTAGCATGAGAATAAATGATGCCAGTCTCTTGCTGTCATTGTCCCCTTCTCTCTCGTGGGTGGGCTCTGATTCTCTCCAGCTCACGAGCAGCAACCTCGCTATGTCCGTGTCAGGAGTGCCAGCTGTAGGCAGAAACCCCCACCAGATGCCCTGCAAGCGGGCTCACCCCTTAAGACACAAGTATGTTCAAGAGCAACCTGCCCCCGAAACCCTCCAGCCATCAGAGCTGCATTCGAAACTTTTTTTTTTGGAGAAAACCTCAGCATTTGCTGTAGGGGAAATCAAATTGCATCGGGCTTCCACGTTCAAAGAGAAGCAAAGATTTGTAGTTGGCAGAACGCAAGTTATTCCCGGGGGGGGTGCGAAAGAGAGAGAAAATCTAGGTTGAAATACCGGGACATGCTAATAAATGTCATGTTTTATGACATGATTTTGCAGAGGTGGTCTAGGCAGAGTCAGGACCGGGTATTCCCTTCTCTGTTCACGTTAGCAAGGCAATCCACAGCGTCCCCATCCTTGCTACCTGAAAGCCCATCTGTGTGTCCCTAAATAGCATTTTCCCCCTAGTACTCCTTAGTGCAAAACAGACTGTTTAAATCATCAAGCCGGAGAACAAGTTGCACACCCGCTCCTTACAGGGAGGAAAGAGAAAGTTGTATGAAGTCAGAGTAACATAAGAGGGAAACCCCTTTTGCTCGGTAGGGTTTATATCCCTGAATTTAAAGCCACCAACTCCACGCAGGAGTTTAAAACGACAGCCCCAAAGCAGACGACCTGCCCCTGAACGACCTTGCCCAGCACAGAGCTGCTGCAAAACTTTGCCAACCTCCGCTCGCAGCTGGGCGAACCCCACCTGGCACAAGGGACCATGCACCCGGCGGGCATCGCACCTTGGAGCCAGGTTGGTTTAAAGTGAAGGAGTGAGAGCGTAACACCCCTCCCGGCTGACATGGAGAATAAGGCCGGAGGCACAACTGAGCAACACCATTTACGTCTAAGGAGAACGGCTCTGCTCCTTGCCATGCCAAGGGAACAGGGCAGATCAGCAGCGCGCAGCCTGGGCAATGCCGTGTTTTTGTACCCCTGAAGTTGCTTTTCTAGCGCTGCAGCCATCGCGTCCAACCAACCCCAACCTACCTAGCCCCACAGAAAGCAAAAAGAAAGGCGCTTTGGAAAGGTATCACAAAAGTCTGCGGCACAAAGAGTCAACTCAGGCACTGCAACTTTGCAGTGTTTTTTTTCCTCCCCTGCTCTCAGCTCTGGGCTCAGCTCTCCCCACCCTACAAAAACTTGCAGCCAATCCTCTCTTTGCCAGCCCCCAAGGGCAGGGCTGTCATTGGTGGAAAGTTTCTAAGGTGAACTAGCAGAGGAGGCTATTTATTAAAGAGACACAGAGAGAGTTGGAGATTTGGGTTGGAAACCGACTGGGTGCAACCGGGAGCCTCAAACTTGCCAAAACTAAGGATTCTTTTTCTCTTTTTTTATTTTTTTTTTTTATTCGTTTTCTTTTTGTAATTCTTCTTCTGAGAGGCAGAGAGAGAAAGGGGGGGAAAAAACCACCCCATTTTTTTTCCTCCCCCCCCACCCCACTTTGACTACCCACAGCAGCACCAGAGCTGGGCTGGAGCACGTTCCTGAGAGCAGATTGCAACTTTGCAGGCGCCTGTGACCCATCTCGGTGGTCTCTTCTCCTCCTCCTGTGAGCTGCCGTTAACAAATCCAACTCTTGCAAACTTTTTCCCCTTCCTGCCCCCCTCCTCTCCAGCTCTGCCTCGCTTTCTCCCTCCTTTCTCCCCCATCCCAGCCCCAGCAGGCTTCCCGCTGGTTTGCAAAGACTTTGCCTCTTATTATTACTACTATTTTGTCGTCCCGCCTCCCCCCTCCCCTCTCCCCACCCTTTGATTTTCATCCTGCCCCCACTCTGCCACCTTCTCGCATGAATCTCCTAGACCCCTTCATGAAAATGACAGAAGAGCAGGAGAAATGCATCTCTGGCGCCCCCAGCCCCACTATGTCGGATGACTCTGCAGGCTCTCCCTGCCCCTCTGGCTCCGGATCGGACACGGAGAACACCCGGCCCCAAGAAAACACCTTCCCCAAGGGGGACCCGGACCTCAAGAAAGACAGCGACGAGGACAAGTTCCCCGTTTGCATCAGGGAGGCTGTCAGCCAGGTCCTCAAGGGCTACGACTGGACCCTGGTCCCCATGCCGGTCCGGGTGAACGGATCCAGTAAGAACAAGCCGCACGTGAAGAGACCCATGAATGCCTTCATGGTGTGGGCTCAGGCGGCCCGGAGAAAGCTGGCTGACCAGTACCCCCATCTGCACAACGCCGAGCTGAGCAAAACCCTGGGCAAGCTCTGGAGGTGAGTTGGGGGCCAACGGCGGGGGCATGATGGTGTCGGACCCTAAACTTTTGCTTTAGGATATGTGTGGGTGCTGTGTGCGCGTTGGCAAACTTATTTATCAAGGGGAAAGCATGCAGGGAAGAGCGCGAAGGCAAAGCAGGGACCTGTTGCCTCTCCCAGCTTTCGGCTCTTGCATGCATTCATTTTCCCAATGCAATGGAAGGCTGGCTTCAGAGTTACCCCCTCTTCCCCTGCAAGGTGAATTAGGGGCCTTGGGAGATGTTCAGGGGGTAGAGATGCAATGGGAGATTGCAAGGGGGGAGACTGCAATCTCCCTAGATGCAATGGGAGACGTTCAGGGGGTAGAGACCCCCACCGCAGCTTGCAGGGGATGAGAGGCCCAGCCACACAAGGGAGTTTGGGGCTCCAGGAGGACCCGGGGGGGTCTTCTAGATTGCATCAGATTTGCCTGGGTTGATTGTGGCAGGAGGGGTGGGAACAGGGAGGGGTGCGGAGGGAGAGCTGGCAATGCCCCGCCAAGCCCCTGGGTGGGCGTGTGGCTCTGGAGAGCGGCCGTGCATGGCTTAATTCCTCCAGCCTTTCAAACCAAGCAGGGAGGGAAAGCAGAGCTCCAGTGAGTCACCTGGCTGAGCCCCGCGGTGTGTGACTGCAGGGGAAAAAAATAAGGAGTTTGAAGCAAAAGGGGAAAGTTTCGGAGCAAATGTGGACTGCATGAGGCGGTGCCCAGAGGCATCCAGGGGGTTAGTCATCTAATCTCCTATTGACTCCGTGTGTGTGTGTGTGTGTGTGTGTGTGTGTGTGCACTTCTCGTCCAAGGGGAAGCACCTCGGACCAAACCTACGGGGGAAAAAAAACAGGGCAGGAGTTTTGTTATGTCTTGTTTGGCCACCAAAATGTGGGGAAGCAGGTGTCGGAGAGGGGGGAAGTGGAGGGGTACCCCCGAAAGAGTGAGATTAGAGGTAAGAGGAGAGGTGCTGAGCTGGGAGGGGAAGGGAGAAGCTCCCAGGATGTCACTCGTGCAGCGGTGAGGGTTGGGTTGCAAACCACCCAGCTGGGGAGAGGAGCAGCAGCCAGCTGGGCCCCAGCGAGCTGACACAGGTCCGTGGGCGTGCGCGGGGGGAGCGAAGGCTGGAGGGCCCCTGTGCCGTAAGCACCGTGCCACGCTGGAGAGGTAGCTAACCTGCGACTGCCCTGCTCTCGCCCAGGCTGCTGAACGAAAGCGAGAAGCGCCCGTTCGTGGAGGAAGCCGAGCGGCTGCGGGTGCAGCACAAGAAGGACCACCCTGACTACAAGTACCAGCCCCGGAGGAGAAAGTCGGTGAAGAACGGGCAGTCGGAGCAGGAGGAGGGCTCGGAGCAAACCCACATCTCCCCCAATGCCATCTTCAAGGCCCTGCAGGCGGACTCCCCGCAGTCCTCTTCCAGCATGAGCGAGGTGCACTCCCCCGGGGAGCACTCTGGTAAATACGGGGCCTCTTCTGCAGCCTTCCCCAGGTGGGATGGGGAGGGGGGATGCATGCTCACAGTCAGGAAGCCAGAGGGAGATGCACGTGTCCTTGCAGACTGCGCTGGCACGGTGCGTGTCTCTAGATGAAGTCTGCATTGGTAACCAGGCTTAAAATGCAACCTGTCTGTAGAGAAACACTCACCAGATTCAGCAAGAGACAGGTGAATGCACTTTTACACACGCGCCCCACAGAGAAAACCACATCCGCTGCCTTTTCCATGTAACACATGCACGCTGTCCTACTCAAGGCCTTAAAAAGAGAATTGAAACAGGCTTCCAGGCATTTCAATCCACACTTTTGTTTTCAAAAAACCCACATTTCTCCACTTTGCAAGTGGTCAGAAAAGCTCTGTAACTCCTTCCCCCCCCGCCCCGAGATCTATTGACACAGCTATCGATCGCATTTATATACCCAACACCTGGAAATGTTTGTGTTACCCTATGCAACTGCCTTCACAAGCAAGGCGTTATTATCTGTCGGGCCCCAAAGATCAGGAGTTAAGCATTAACTGAGTTATCAGTGTTATACAACACCTCCCGGTTATAAAACCAGCTGGTGTTAGCTCGCTTGCAAGACGCATCAGCATCCCAGATACGGGGCGACTAGGGGCCAATACAGAAGGGCAGCCATCTCACCGAGGCTTGCGCTCTCTTTCCTTTTCCAGGGCAGTCCCAGGGCCCCCCGACACCACCCACGACCCCCAAAACAGACGTCCAGCCTGGCAAGCAAGACCTGAAGCGAGAAGGACGCCCCCTGCAAGAGGGAGGGCGGCAGCCGCCCCACATTGACTTTCGAGACGTAGACATCGGGGAGCTCAGCAGCGACGTCATCTCCAACATCGAGACCTTCGACGTCAACGAGTTCGACCAGTACCTCCCACCGAATGGGCACCCTGGAGTCCCAGCCACTCACGGGCAGCCTGGCCAGGTGACCTACACTGGCAGCTACGGGATCAGCAGCACCGCCGCCACCCCGACCGGGGCCGGGCACGTGTGGATGTCCAAGCAGCAGCCACCGCAGCAGCCGCAGCCGCCGCAACCGCCGCCGCAGGCTCAGCCCCAAGCGGCGCACACGATGACCCCCCTGAGCGGCGAGCAAGGGCAGTCCCAGCAGCGGCCGCACATCAAGACGGAGCAGCTGAGCCCCAGCCATTACAGCGAGCAGCAGCAGCATTCGCCGCAGCAGATCAACTACAGCTCCTTCAACCTCCAGCACTACAGTTCGTCCTACCCGACCATCACCCGCTCACAGTACGACTACACAGACCACCAGAGCTCCAACTCCTACTACAGCCACGCTGCCGGCCAGAGCACCAGCCTCTACTCCACCTTCACCTACATGAACCCCACCCAGAGGCCGATGTACACCCCCATTGCAGACACTTCTGGGGTCCCCTCCATCCCCCAGACCCACAGCCCACAGCACTGGGAACAGCCGGTCTACACACAGCTCACTAGGCCATAGAGGCAAAGAACAACCTACAGACAAAAAAAGCAAAAAACTTCCGCAGACTTTCCCTCTTTAAACCAAGAAAAAAAAGAAAGAGACACTCGAGCTTAAAGATGATGGGAGAGAGAAAGAAAAGAAAGAAAAGAAAACACAAGGGTCCTTCTGCACTACAGCATCCTTCAGGAGGTGGCCAGACCACTCTGCTGAGAACCAGCAAAACTTGGTACAGACCTTCCAAGGACTGGACTTTTCACCTTGCATCCAGGGTGAGAGCAAACAGATGAGATTTCCACCCCGCCGACTCATCTGCCTGTGTTTGGACTTTTGTAATGATTTTTAGCAGTAATTAAAAGAAAAGAAAAATGAAAAAAAAAAAAAAAAAAAAGCAAACAAACAACCCAGAGTCCTCTGTGAGGAATATTCTCTATTTTAAATATTTTTTAGTATGTACTGTGTATGATTCGTTACCGATTTGAGGGGATTTATACATATTTTTTAGAGATTTTTTTTTAAATGCTCTTATTTTTCCAACAGCTAAAATGACACTTAGTGGAACAGTCCTAGCTTTTCTGGCAGTCAGAGGTATTTTTGTATAGATAAGCATCTTTTTTCTTTAAAAAACAAGCAAAAAAAAAAAAGAATAAAAAGAAAATAAAATGGTGTGCGTTAACTCAGAACAAAAAAAGCTCTGTTAAGTGATCACCATCGGGCTTAGCTATAGTCAGCCGTGCCAGCTGGGAGATGCCAGGTGAGGTTGCATCGGGGTTAAAAAATAAATAACACAGGCTTTATTTTTCTAACTAAGAAGGAAAGATTGCATCCAGGAGGAGAAGGTGTTCACTTTGGATTTTAAAGACCTTTAGCCTTAAAGCAATGCTGTTGAAAAGCCTTAAAAGCCGCCCTGGGATAGTTGCCCCCCACCCCAAGTCCCTGCACGATCGTTATAAGTCTCCCACTTTTGGGACAAAGACCAGGCTGAGAAGGGAGGCAGCTCTGATTTCTGGGGAGACGCTAAGGTCTGACACTTTGACCAACGATCAGCAGCAGATGATGATGCCAGTCCCCTGCCCCCCTAAAGCTCCTCTGCTTCCCGCATAGGGACACCATGTGCGAGGCAGATGCTGGGAGCCGAGGATCGCCTTCCCGGTCCTTCCAAGTTCCTGGAGTGCAAACAGTCAGGGCCTGATCCAGCGCTTGTACACACCGCCTCTTGGTCTCACGCGGTCTTTGCTCAGGCTCTTCGAGCCCATTGGAGACATCTGACACCTTTTAGATTATTTATTTTGCAAGAAAAGCCTTTTCTTTTCATCGAGATTGTCCTCCCTTCCAGTTCAAACTCCTTTAAAAACCGATTCAGATTTGTTGGAACCTTATGCGGAGGGTACGGCTCCTATTAAATTATGGTCTAAACCGTAACCCGTTCTTTATTTATCTGTTTAATTCTTTTTATTATTATTATTATTATTATTGTTATTATCCTTTGGAATCTGTGTCCTAGGTTTGTACAACGTGTCCTCTTCCTTTTGGTTTTTTTTCTTTTGTTTAAGGATAAACTGGAATTTTTTTGTTCTTTTTTTTTTTTTTTTTGTACAAACTAAAGATTGCAAATGTAGTGTATCACTGAATCATTTGCCTTGTTTTCTGCCTCAGCTCTTCGGGACACACAAGCTTGTGTATATATGAGACACAAGACACCAATGGCAAAACATGTGCATGTGTGTATCATCTTACTCTCTAGCCTCCCACCCCTCGATGATGCTGTTTTGAGGTGGGGAGAAGATTTGACATTGGTGACGCTGTGGCTGAACAGTTAAAGGATTGCTTTTTAAAAAAGACAGCAAACTTTTTTTTATTTAAAAAAATGATATATTTGTTAACAGGTTGGTTTTTGTTTCATTTTTTAGGGATTCAGTAGAAGAAAAAAAAATCTTAAAGCACTCTTATGATATGGCATCTCTCTATTTCTGTATAAAAGCAGATCTTTTTAAAGTATTTCTGTAACTTAAAAGACCTGTCATTTTAAATCATATTTTGTCTTTAGGTAAGTTTTGTTTGCCAGACCCTTTGTTCTCTTTTGTGAAACTTACCTTTTTTTTTTTTTTTTTGGATATTATTGTTTGCAATAAATATACATTGTATTAAAAGTTTAAAGAAAATAGTGCCAAGCGTTTTATTAATTGCAACAGTGGGACCAAGTGCAGGAGGCTGGCCCCAATGACGTGAAAGGTCCCTTCCAGCTTCCAGCCCCTAACAACTATGAAACTAGGGAAGGGTCTTTGCAGTGACTGATATAATTTTGTCTCCTTTCTTGATTACCTGTGGTCTTGGAGCTTTGTCCTGCTTAACTGGGTTGAACTGGGCCCCGGCTGCATATGTAAAGCTAGCAAAGTCAAGCAGGTGCGTTAAATTCAACCTGCTTTGCATAGGCAGAATCAAATCCCTAGCCGGGTGAGCAGAAGTCTAATTTGCTTCCTGATGCCAGCTTCAGGAAAGTTAGAGGAAAAAGGGATGTATTTGGTAGTTGTGTTGGTGTGAGACACAAAGAAATGCAAAACTCAAGACCTCTTGGTTCAGAGATGATACCTTCTATTAGACCACCTAAAAATTTGCACACAAAAAAACAGATCTTTTTCTGCAAGCTTTCAGGCTCACACGTCCTTCATCAGGCTCAGAGAAAATTAAAGATGGGGAAAAGTCCCCCATAGGTAGAAAATAAACTTTGCTCAGAGGAAGCTGCAGGCTGGAAGTCTGTTCCTCTGGGTCCGTGCAAGTGGCTTGGTGAGTTGAGCCTTCAACAGCCCCCCATCCACACCAGTATGCTACAGTCACACTGGACTGGACCAGACCGCCCGGGCCATGGCTATCGCAGCCCCCCGTGAAGTCCAAAACAGTATTGCACCCGATGAACGGCACACACAGGCTTGTGCTCTGTTCTTGGATCCAAGTTTGCAGCCTTAGGCTTGGTGGACCAGCACAGAGGCAGCTGCACCAGAGACCAGCTGTTGCAAAAGTGGCTGAGGATAGAAGCGGGGAGGAGGGGGAAGGACAGAGACTTCCCATCCCATCCTATCCCCTAGGACGGGATCATCTCAGCTCAAGGCTGAGGCTGATTTGACTCAGGTGAGGGGGAGAAAGCAGAGGCTGTAACTGCATTGGGCTGGGTCTGTTGTGAGGATAAACACAGGGCTCTCCGCTTGCAGAGCTGCCAGGTGCTCGAGATACTCAGGCCTCTAAAAAGAGCTTGTTTTTTTTCTGCTGCCTCTTCCAAAGAGCGAAAAAGAAGGAGAAAAGTGAAACAAGAAATGACGACTGAAGCAATGCAAAGCGACCGAATTGAGTCCTTGGCATCATCCCAGGGAAGTGCAGGTGATTAAAAAGCAGGGGATGTCCCCTCTAGACAGTAAGCAGAGTACCCCGAAAGGTGACAACGAGCTTCCTACCTCCCAGGACGGAGCTGGGCCTGACTGCAGCTCATGCCAAGCCGTGACCGCTTGCCAGCGTTAACTGATTCATATTGCACTGATGCAAAGTTATCGCACCGGGCCGGGGGTGGGAGAGGGCAGCGATCTGACTCTGTTTGGCTTGGCACGAATAACCCGGGAGTTTCCAAGACCAGATGGACGCTCAGGTCATTTGCACTGAACCGATGAAATCATTCCCTGCCTCGCACTGCAGAGCGGAGCATGCATCATCCCCTTTATCACGATGTCTCGTGCCTCTAAGTCACTAGGAATAGTGCTTATTAAAGGGCATGTAGCCACTGCTCTTTGCTTTGTCTTTCTGGAGTCTCCGGGCTTCTGGATGAACTGATAGGAGGCATTTTAACCCTTATGAGCTATGCCTCCATTGCATTCATTTGCTGTCTCTTGCCATTCAGTGGGAGTGCAGAGGAGCGGTCGCTCTCCAGGTAGCACCAAGCAAGCTATAACTCTT